>NC_134827.1:91227601-91533529 GCF_004210375.1 Tachypleus tridentatus | reverse complement strand
TCCACCCCGAAACAATGTCTCTAGCCTCCTTAAGAGCATGTTGAGTGACTAAGATAAAGAATGATCAGTGCAAATGAATTTCACTAACAACACAACGTCACAACAGAAGTGCTAGAGCCAGACAGTGAAAGCACAGGTTTTTCAGTGTGACAATTGGGTATGGATATGATACATGCTACTAGTGTGAAAGAAACTGGGATTCAGCTGGATTGGTCTATACCTCATACCCTGATATGTATGAGCAATAACTGCTGAGAGATATGCAAAAGTACATGAAACACGCTAAGTTGCTACCATTGCACTGAGGACCTACCTTCCTGACCTTCCTTTGATGCAAGATAAGTTGTAGGTACTTATCAGACAGTTTTCAATGAACCAGATAAAGAGTTGTTGTGCACAGAAGCAACTGCTGTTTTTGACCAGCAGACGACATGCAAGCTTCCTGGAGTCATTGATTCAAAGAAAGTAGCAATCCTTAGTAGGGTCTTGTAGAATGAACAGATAACATTTTGCAACAACTAATCCATTATCAAAGCTAGAATACTTAGTTGCAAAACTATTGATCAAAATGGTCTAGTGATCCCTTGCTTTCCAAGCTCCAAGTAGGAATGTGAAATACCATGTATGCACTACACTATATTCTTTCATTCAGTGACACATATACACACACACACAGAGTTATATATATAATTGGAAATTGAAACCCAAATCTGATAGTACAATATTGGCTTTGATTGCAGTGATGAACAAGAGTAGTTTAATCTTTGATGGTTGGTGTTGTTGGCTAGCTGCCTTCCATCTAGTTTTTCGGTCGAAAATTAAGGAAAGCTGTTCACAGAGTTCTGTATGTAGCTTTGCAAGAAAACAAACTACGTCTCTCATTTTATATGCAACAATGTTGTTTTTATATCTAGAGGTGAATGTTTCTATACATTTTAAATTTGGCATGTATTTCCATTTGCCATGATATTTTGCTTTCCTCAGTCAGTCGGCGTGTTTTATGTAGTTTCTCTTATAAAGTATTCGTTCAAGGTACTTAGATTTAGAGAATCTACAATAACTTTAAATGACTTAGGGTTATCTCCTATATTCAAATAATTTCAAGCTATTTCAATATCACAGTACTTTCCCATTTTCAACAAACACAATTTATATTTTGTCATGTTAATTATAACTTGTTTCTCAGTTTATGAATTTCTTTGTATTACTAAGTTCGATAATCTTGAAAATATTTCAAAGCACCCATGCCATACTTGTGATTTTTAAAAATGATCAGACATTTCATTTTGGTACAACGATGACATACTGATCTGTCTGCTAATGTGTAAGGTCGTGTATATTCCTGCTAAATTAAGGAATATTAGGAGCAGTATTTCGTTCGTTTAACTATGCAAATGTTACGATCTAATGTAACTGAGACTGACCGTTGGCACCCTATAAAACCAATGAGGCAAAAATGGAAAGTTTCAGTCATTGAAGCCTGATAACTTGCTTCTCTGGCCACTTGTGTGACAAGCACATATGTGCACATTTTACAGCAAAGCCACATCAGGTTACCTGCTGAGTCCACTGAGGAGAATCGAACCTCTGATTTTAGCATTGTAAATCCCTAGACTTACTGCTGTACTAGCGGGGGACTTGTGACAACCAAGACGTGAACTCGAATAATTTTGCAAATTACCAGCTTTACAGATGAATGAGTGAAAACTGTGTTAATGCTGGTCATTTCAAGTGTTTTAATTCTCCTAAGTAATGTGTCTTAATATTTTGTGATTATTACATTTTGCATTTAGATGGCATTATGATTTTTACAACAGCATTAAAAGTTCTGGATCGTTGAACAAACTGTAAAAAATAATAATAAGTATGGATTGAGTGGACCGTGTGAGAATTTCCCGTTCATTAACTACACTACATGGCCAAAAGTATGTGGACACATGACCATCACACCCATATATGTTTGTTGAACATCTCATTTCAAAACCATGGGCATTAATAGGAAGTTGGTCTCCCCTTTGCTGCAACAACAGCTTCCACTCTTCTGGAAAGGCTTTTCAGTAGATTTTGGAACATGGCTGCAGGGATTCATTTCTATTCAGCCACAAGAGCATTAGTAAAGTCGGGCGAGAAGACCTGGCTTGCAGTCTGCATTCCAATTCATCCTAAATGTGTTCGATGGGGTTGAGGTCAGGGCTCTGTGCAGGCCAGTCAAATTCTTGCACACCAATCTCAGCAAATCATGTCTTTATGGACCTCGCTTTGTGCATGGGGGCATTGTCATACTGAAACAAAAAAGGGCCTTTCCCAAACTGTTGCCACAAAGTTGGAAGCACACAATTCTCTAGAATGTCATTGTATGCTGTAGCATTAAGATTTCCCTTCACTTTAACTAAAGAGTCTGGCCCAGACCATGAAAAACAGCCCCAGACCATAATTTCTCCTCCACAAAACTTTACAGTTGAAACTATGCATTCAGGCAGGTAGCGTTCTCCTGACATCCGGAAGACTGCCACTAATCTCAAGCATAAGATAGGCGACCATGTATCAAATGATGAAAATTTATCCTCATCTATAGTATCAATAATACTCAAGAAGAATAGAATATATGATTGTTTAGCAGTTAAAAAACACTTTAATTCGATCTCCAAGTATACTCTTCAACACAAGAAACGCAAAAGGGATATTTTTGTTATTTTAAAGAAAAATATATGTAATAACGTTACAAGCTCAGAGTATGTGATGTTACACTTGTTAAGGCACTGATTGTCAGACCAAAATGACAATAAAAGTTGTGCACTTTGAAAACGGAGGAAAACATCGGATTTTTCTCCAAAACACATTCGTGTCCAATACGTTTGTTTGAGAGATCTGCATGTTCTGCAAGTGCAACATGTGCAAAATCCCTATAAAACTGACGGGTTCTCGGTTTCCATAGCTCAGTGTTAAGCCACCGACACGCAATAATGTTACGCCAATACTGACTGAAGCACAACGCAACGCCATTGGTCGCTTGGAAGCAGGCGAATCTCGATCAGATGTTGCCAGAGCTGTGAATGTCCATCCGAGCACCATCACAAGGCTATGGAATCGTCACCAACAACATGGATCAACTCGTGACCGTCTACGATCTGGCAGACCTTGTGTGACCACGCCCGCCCAAGATCGCTACATCCGGTTACGTCACCTTCGGGATAGAACCACCACTGCGACGTCTACTGCCTCAACCGTACCAGGGCTGCGTAGGATTTCCGATCAGATCGTACGCAACCGTCGACGAGATTCTCAGGCCCCATATGCAACCCATCATGGTGAACGTCAACGACGTTTATAAACATGACAACGCCCGTCCTCACACAGCTCGACTCACCACTGTCTTCTTGAGACACCACAACATCAACGTTCTTCCCTGGCCCTCCAGATCACCAGATTTAAACCCCATCGAACATCTTTGGGACGAGTTGGACAGACATCTGCAACGGCTATAACCTCAACCGCAGACTCTACCTCAGCTTGCAGCAGCTTTGCAGGCTGAGTGGACAGCCATTCCACAGGATGTGATTCGTCATCTCATCGCTTCCATAGACAGGAGATGCCAAGCAGTTATTGATGCTCACGGGAGGCATACTCGTTATTGACATTGAGTGACGTTAAACGTCAACTAGTGAGCGTGGGTCACGAGTCCGAATCCCTGTCACAACAAACATACTCGCTCTTTCAGCCGTGGGGGGTGTTATAAAGTTATGGTTAATCCCACTATTCTCTAGTAAAATAGTAGCCCAAGAGGTGCTGCCTTCCCTCTAGTTTTACAATATTAAATTAGGGATAGCAAGTGTAAATAGCCCTAGTGTAGCTTTGTGCAAAATTAAAAAACAAACAAACACTTTTAACACAATTTCTTGCCTATCAGCACTTTTCTTTTTACTCTTCCAAGCAGTAGATAAACTTAAAACGGTTGATGAATATTTAGAACAGCTATAAAGGTATGTGGAAGAAAACTCTCTCTCTCTTTTTCTTTATCTTAATAATCTACCTCAAAAGTTAACTATCAACTGGACTATTCGCTCTTTCTGTTAACCTTTTGCAGTATAATCCTATACTTGTGTGGTATTTGAATGTTTCATATATTCCTTTTTATCTATTATTATATTTATTCTGGAGCCATTCATTGCTCAGAATATATATAATGGTATCAAGTGATAGAGAAAACTGATAAGTTCATATTATTTCCAGTTGCCTGTGTTCCTACTTATTATCGAAGCTAGACAATACCCCTGATGGATAAAACATTGCTTAGGACGGTATGTTATATAAAGATATTGACGACTTCATGCCGCTCTGAGTAAATACAAGGTTTCTTACAAACTAATAAGCTTGTATTTGGTCAATCTGGACTTTATTTAGTAAAACAGCCAGTCTCAAACTTCGGCTTCTTTTAACTAGTTTGGTATGATATTTCATCTGTGTAGTATGAAAGAAGAATCAGTGAAAGTGACGGCCCTACGTGATTAAAACATCTTAGGGCATGGATATTTGTGTTCCATTGTATAATAAAGATTACTCATTTGGCGTTTTATCGTTTCCCACTCTATTTAACATAGATCTAGCAAGAATTTTACCTTACTATATACTCAAATTTTTAGTAATCGAGCTCACCTATCTCGTGTAGTTCTAAAGCAGTAGCTCTTAAACCTTATTGTTCGTGGACCACCTCGACGTGAAAAAATAACCCAGTAACCACCTGATTTCGTTTGTCACCGATAAAAAAGCAACATAGTCATCAAAAGTAATGGTAAGAACGGCGTTTTTTTTTTTTTGCAATCTGACATGTATTTTGAACTAACCCGCGAACAGCCTGGAGGATCCTCGTGAGTCACTAGTGGCTACGCACATGTTGAGAACTATTGCTCTAGAGTTGTAAGACTAAAAGTAGTAATTTCTTTCTTTAAATTAATTTCAACGTTAATGATAAAACTTACTCGCTTATTATATTTGTTACTGTAAATTAAAGTTGTTGACATATAGATATAAGTATTGCCCACCTTTTTCCCTTTGATGCTCATGACGTCATTTTAACTCTCTGGAACGTTTAATGATCACTATATGGCGCTACTAGAACATTCATTAACTCGAAACAGGTTTGTCTTAAAAGTGCTCACTTGCAGGAAGTGCTTTGACTGCAGTCTGGTGAGTAGTAGATGTTAAATAAGTAGTTGATAGAAGGTGAAATTTGTGAAATGTTAGTAGAAGAAATATTATAAAGAAGTAAGTCGTGCCATGGAGTACAGTTGTATATTAAGAATGAAAATAAAGAAAACCGTTTTCTACTGATGGAAGTGGGCGTTTGAAACTGGAATGGCATCTGCTTTGGTGACGCCAGTTCTATTCCAATTCGATACTTTCACGTATTAGTTATAGTACTACCTTCGCAACTTTTAACTAACTAATCAGAATCGTAGTTTTTTGTGTTTTAGGTTGTTGAAGGTGCTTAGGAAAGTACCCCTTTAGTGCGTACTTGTTATATACACCATTATTATCAGTTTCAACTATTTGTCTCGGATAGTAACTTTTAGTTCTGTTAATTTATATATTTTTGGATCGTGTTTCATTTATGAAAATTGTATGTGAGCAGAAAAGTGACAGTGGCAAACTGTTTATGTCGGAAATGTGGGTAAGTCAAATAATACATTTTTTTGTACATTTTTATTTGATAGTGCTAAATACAAGGGGAATTAATAATCTTCAGGTAGTTCTTAGTTGCGAATATTTTACACATTGTTACAAGTAGACGAAAGATTAATTACGGAGTATTTACGTATTATTCATAGTAACATACTCTACACAATATATTTTAAAACGGCTGGTGTGGGTAGAGATGTTAATTATTTTTTGTTACAATTATCAAATTTTAATAAACACAAGTTCAGAGATTAATGGAAAATCGGTACGGCTGTTGACAAATATAAGAATGCTGGAATGTGAAAATTAGAATATAATATACCACTACAAGTGTTCTGGACGTCATAAGTCTTAAGTTTATTTGTTATTAAAGAGTTAAACTGAGATAAAGAGTTATGTTTAAAATATGCATTGTTTCAATAAGCTGTGAGTGATGTTGTGAAGAGAAGAAAGAAGTGAGTGTCAAATTGCTAAATATGTATCACTTATATATACATATGCAAATAATTAATATCTACACTGTTACTTATTGCTTCAAAAGTTTCTCCTCTGGGTATCATTGCCAGTTCATTATTTACCTGTCCATGTTACTAATTTACAAATCAGAGAATATTTTTCAGCCTTATGACAGAGGTTTCAAATGTTTTAATTATTTAAATAAAACATAATTCTGGATAAAGTGTTTTATAACTTTTAACTAACTATTAAAACACTTAAGTTAGCTAGTACTGAACATTTTTTGTTTTATTTTATTCAGGTACAGTAAAGCCTAAAAAGAAAATTAAGATGTAGGTGTAATACAAGTAATATAACATATGCAGACAAGGAACTATTTGTTTCATGAAGGCTTTCTTTACACATTCAGTACTGAGAAAGGTAAAAGTTTAAGCCTATTTGTTATTTTTAGCCACAGCATGATAGCTCTGAGTTTTTCTAAAACTTGTAGCCAATAGCTCCAACCATTACTGATTTGAGATCTAATTACAGATGATTCCCTCTTGTTAAGGAAATTCTTGACTCCCATTTTTAATTTTAAACTTTTTAAAATCATTTAGCTTCACTACTATTGCTACTAACAATAGCAACTCATTCCATAAGCCAATCAGTTATTATCAGTAAAAGATAATTGCCTGAAGCATAGTTTATATTTTCCTAATCTTAAACTTGTGTCTCTTCATCCTACTCATTTTTTTCACAATACAGTGCAAATAAAGTAGAGATATTTATCCCACTGGTCTCTTAAATATTATAAGCTTCAATAAAATTATCTTTTTCTCATCTTTTCTGTAGAGAAAAATAAGGTAAAAGATCTTAACCTATGATAAGTTAAATCTGATACAGGTTTACCTTACTGATCTGGATGAGAGAAAGGATGCAGAGTTGGCATATTTAGATTAAAAAAGAAAAACTTTATTTCATGTATCACAAAAGTGTTAGCTATATAATCACATGAGCAGAGGTTGGAGAAAAACTAGTTAATTGGATGGCAGAATATTTGGATAAGAGAAAACAAGTTATTATTAATAAAGTTTAGTCAAACTAGGCCTTTGAGTACTAACATACTGTTTCAGAGGTCTGTGCTTGGCCTTTGCTCATCATTTTTCATGTTAAAGATTTGGGTATAAGTAGTAATGTTTGCTGACTGCATTACCCTTGTATATATCTAGTTGTATTCAGTGTTGAGGTATTATAGAATGACTTTTATTAAATAAGTTGGACAAATATCTGGCAAATGAACTTTCAAGATACTTGATACTAAGTGCAGGGTAATTAATGTGAATTTTATAATTTGGATCACACTCTTAATATATATATATGGGAATAAACTCAGTAAATTGACTGAAAAACTGTCATGGCAGAGTGATCAATGACTCACTCAAGCCATCATAATAGTGCTTATTTGCAAGATAAAGCTAAAGGAATTTTGGGGTAATTTCGTAGACATATTTACAAATCAAAATAGGGATTTTTCTATCTATACAAATCACTAGTTGGGCCACATTTATAAATACTGCATATAGTTAAGAGCCTTTGATATCTTTGCTATATTCTGATGATTGTAAAATGAGATAAGTTTAAGATTTATAAAAGACAGACTAAGCTGCAGTTAAGTTTTTTTTTTCTAACATAGTGGTTGACTTATAAAAGGAGTTGCCATCAACAATAGTGAAGGATGGCACTTTACAGGAATTTAAGAAGGAAATTTATGATGTCTTTCAAAGTAAAGAGTGCATTTAAATTTTTATATTTCTCAAGGGTGGATATGAAATGACAGTTTTGAAAGATCAAATGGTTCATTTTTGTTATTGAGTTGTGTTAAATTAAGAAACGTATTATCTTCACTACTTTGCCCTTTCCAATTCCAATGAATGCATCAAAAACTAATCTCCTTTAATTATTACATCAGTATTCTTATTACTGACAACACTGATCTTGTATAATTTCTTATTGACCTTGTCTGTCGTACTAGGTGATCTGTAACAAATGATTGAAAAACATCTACTCGTGAATATCTTGACTGTAATCATTACAGATTTAACTTTGTATTTTGTTTCATGTATTCCGTCATAACAGTCTATAAATATATAAACAGCCAACCAGGTGTAATTTGAATAATTTTCATTTTCTCCATTAAATATATAATATGTGAAGTATTTGGAGTAATATTTGGAGTAAGAGCAGGATTTGTCTGTTCAAAGAAATATATTTTCAGAATCAAATTTAAAGTTTTGAAGACAAGATATGGATATATTTTGTACAGGTTGCTAGTCATAATTAATAGCTTCTAATATTTAACAGAGAAGTACAAATTCATTACAAGATTTGTAATATATATTTTGATATAATGGTTTTATTTTATTTGATGGTATTTCGCTTGTAACCTGTGTCTGTCTGTTACATTCTTTCATATGCTGTTATGAATAAATTGTTGGTTAGGCCACTAATTCTGTTGAAGAATTTAATTCTTTGGAATTAAACATGAGGAAAATAAACTAATAATTTGAGGACACACTAAGTCCCATGAGCAGCAGGACCATATAAAAACAAAGCAAAACATGGTATGTAACATTATAACCAAAGAAGCATTATAATTGAGAAAATACAGATTAAGGTGTTGTACAATATTTGGAGGTAAAATTGTTAAACACTGATTTAATATCAGAAATGAAGCTCTCCCATAAAAATAAGTTAGCAAAAGCTAATTCAACCATGTCTACCTTATAAAGAAAGAATATTTAGTGTCAGAAGAAAGAAAACTTAGAGATGAGTACATGGGAACAGAAATACAAAATCACAAGTATCAAATAAAAGTGATGCTTACATTCCCAGTCATGAGCAAAATCTGAAGTAAATTAATTCATATTTGCCATACAGAGTTCTCCAATCAACAAACAATGGTTTTAACTTGAACACCAGTAACAATTTATGGAGGAAAATAAGCCATATTATTGTAGTGGTGGAAGATACTTGACTTAAATTAGTACGAATGTGTATTGAAAATAGTATTTCATTTCTAACAAATAAATCAAAGTTCCTTATCTGTAAGGAGGGATGAGCGTAGAAGAACTAAACTTGTACCGTAACAAAAAGAAATTTGACCACATCATACACTTTTGAAATAATTAGATATAACAAGCTATAATTTAAAAGGCAGGAGCTAAAAATTCTTAGTCAAAATCTTCAGGCCCAGAACTGAGAGATTAACTTAATCCAAAGTAGAAATCTTTAAATGTTAATAATGTGCACAAAGTCCAAAAATCACGAATGAAAAAGCTTGCAGAAATTATTAGAATTAACTCTCAAGGTATGCTTTAAAAACATCTTTAAATTTATAAGCACAGGTATTACATTTACCATGAAGAGAAATAGCATATCTCTTGGAAACTTTCTGTTGTATAAAAACTGCATAGAAAAAAACTTCTTTTCTCTGGTAATCGATTTTTGCATGTATTGGAGATTCCATTGAATCTTGGGTGGATGTGGCCTGTTTCCACTCTTCATTTGACATTGTTTTCTCACCTTGCCCAGCTTTCTACCAGATAGTTTACTGCATCTCCCATCTGTGTTTCTAGACTTCCTTCATCAACTCCACATTCTATCAGAACACAAGGGAGATTTCACCTTTATCAGCAGGTATCCTTTGCTCACTTGAAGTGTCCAAACAATGGCACCATTGACTATTCTATGAGGCTGGTCATGTGGGGTATCCACTTCAACAATTTGTCTGTATGGGAGACCTTTGCTACTGACTGAGTCATGCAGAAGGTTCATCGAAAGGTCGGTCTTGAATTTCACGTCTTTGCCTCTATTGTCTACCATACTGGTTGTATTTCTTCTACCCAGGCAGTTATTGAGTACAAGCCATTGCGGCTCTTCTGCTCAGAGAGGCAGTAGTGTGTAGTTCCTCTCTTAATGGTTTTTACTCCTGCTTTTTTGTATCACTAAATAAGACTTTTCATTGACCTTTCTCACTTAAATTATTTCCTCCAGCTTTCTCAGTTTAGCATGGAGTACTTTCCCTTTGGTGATACTTTGCACCTGGTTTATGTACGACAAAGTTTGATATCGCAGATTACTACCTTCATATTCTGATTGCCGTCGTCATGTTAATATCTCTCTATTCTGCAAGAGAGATAGGTTTTTTTAGTTTTGTGCTCTACCATTAAGCCCTGCATTCACCCCACAAGTGTTTTTGCCAAATAGTCCAGTTCTTTTCACATCATCATCACTCGATGGGTATTCACACCTACCATTATATAGAGACTGTTTTCTCTTCTCACTACTTAGAGCTTCACACAAATTCTTTTATCCAAACCTGGGTTTCTCATCAAAGAGGCAAATTTTATTCTTACTCCTATGCAATACCATTTTAGGAGGTATTTTTCAATTCACATCTCAGTTGGGTTCAACCTTATCCTCTACACCCTCTGTCCATAGAGTAGGCCATTCTTCTAAAACAGAACCACACAAGCTAATGGAGTGGGAAATGACTATCTTTTTAGGGGATGTGGGCATACATGGAGTCACTCATTCCTTTGAATTGGGGTTACAGGTGTTTTTTTTCAGTGGTTGTTATGGAACTAATGAAACATGTACATGGATATACTAGACTGTCTGTGTTCCTATTGGCTTCCAGTCTGCTTGATCTTGGCTGGTAGATGAATAGAGACAACATGACAGTAGGTGTTCTTCAGATGCCCTTACATCTAGAGATTCATATTTTCATAGATGCTTCTCCTTAGTGATAAGGAGTTTGTTTGCAAATATTAAATTCCAGAGCCTCTGGACAGAAGAGAAACTTTCTCTCCACACAAATCTTTAGTTTGTAGTTGATCAACAAGCTATATCTTGGGCTGTTGTTATGTTGCTTCTCTTAGACAATTCCATGGTGGTCTCCTACATTTCCTGCCCTTCCTTCCAATGAAATGACTGATTTTGGGGCTGTTAATTTGGATCATCTCAAGTGAATAGGAAGTAATAACAGGGAACTTGTATACAGGTGGAGAGAATCATAAGATTTATATCACTATGAGCAAGATAGTATGGTATAAAGGCTGGGATAAAGTTAAAGTATAAGTGTTATTGGAAGTACATTTTTGTTAAAGTAAAACTGCTTACAAATAGTCTTTAAGAATGTGCAAGTATTATTGAAAGTACAGTTTTGTTACAATAAAATAACTTACAAAAGTTATGTTAGGAATCATAATCATAATTTATTAAATGACCCCTGATTGTATGGGTTCCATAATATTCATATATACAAGTATTAGTAAAACAATATGTTGGCACTTCAGCCCTGTTTCTTTCCTCCACAATATCATACTTTTTAAAATTTTGTATAGGAATTATTTTTACCCTTTATACAGCTTAAACAAAATATTTGAAGCTACATTTGATGTTTTTAGTTAAGAAGCTAAAAATTTCTTCTTAGGTTAAACAATTTTTTTGACTTTTTATTAATTTATTTTGAAGTACACACTTTTGTCACCTTCATATCTTTTCCTAAATGCTTAGTCATCTGTCTGAATGACTAGTTTGCAGACATAAAGCATTCAGGTTGTATGGTTTAGTTCAGAAAATTAACAAATTGGTCTTGGTAATTAGAAATTCTTGCCACAGATTAAAGTAATCTTACTAATTACTGTAAAAAAAATGTTTGTTTAAAGTATTTTCCCAACACTTTATTCTAAATTGCATATTGCTTGTACCAGTTGTAGCCTACTGGGCACAAACTTTGTTTCACCTTTGGTTTGAGTAAGGTTCAAAGTTCCTCTTTTGTGCATTTCTAGCCTCAAGGGTAAAGAATGGAATTCTTTTCACACCCACTTTTGTGTTTCTACTACCCTACTGTGTGTTTTAGCTGTAAAAAGTTAAAAAGATCCAAGTGAATATGTCATTATATGGGTAATATATTTGTTGAAAAGGCAAAATCAATTTGCAAATAAATATATAGATATGTATGGAACTTTTGCCTGAATTTGGGGAGCAGTTGCCCCATTTGACTCCTCCACATCATATGCCTGGGTGTGCAATATGGGAAATTTTTTACCCACTTGGTAACCAAATGTATTCAAAGTAAGGTTTCAATATAGTTAATATTTAAATCCATGTACCCAAAGTCTTCACACTAAAATGCAATGTAGGCTAATATTTAGAAGATAGATCACCTTAATATATATATTGCTGTAACTTATTTTTTTAGTGACATTTCAACCATGATTGTAATTTTTTTCTTGATAATGCATTAAGCCTCAAACAAGTCTGTTGGTTGATGTATAATTATTAACTGACAGGCTTGTCTGGTTGAAACATTACAAAAAAAAATACAATTATGGCTTTTAAAGGTGATTTATCTTAAAGTCTAATTGTGTGTGTGTGTATCCAAAAGAGTAAAGTTTAATGGTGTTATCAGGATAATGTGAAGGTAAAAACATAACAAAAAGCTTATGCTAGTATGTAGATAACTTTGAAAGTACAGGGTGTCTTGGAAGTCTGGACCCATAGAGAGAAATACAGTGTATTTTTACTTTATTTTTCTTCAAATTGCATGCCATTGATAGCCACACACATTAATTTTTGGTATACTATGCTATCCAGGTATTTTTCATCCAGAAACATTTGCAACTGACAAATAATTTTGTTTACCTTTTAAGAATGTAATGTCTAATTTTCTTATGGATCTAGATTTCTGGGACATCTTTCCCAACATAGTTAGCACATTTACTTTTGACACACTTTTTTTACTGTACACTGTCAGATTTGTAATGACACAAAATACAGATCTTCTGAAGGACATTGACTCTGACCCTCCTAGATTCACACTTTCATGCTGCAGAGAGAGATTTGAGTAGTTCACTCATATCAGCTTTTACGGAATCTGTAATGGAAACTTCTTCATAGCTGTTCATGATGTCAATTTCTTGCATTTGATATCTTAATTTTTTAAAGTGTTTTTCATGAGTTATCTTTTCATTTTAATAGTCTTCTCAGCAGATATAAAAATTAAAATTTTATGTTCAGTTTGATTTAAAAAACAGTAGTTTGTTATTAACATTAAAAGTTCATTTTCATTAACATAGAAAATGTGGTTTTATATACTAATATTCAAATATTAGGATATTAAACATATCTTGTTATGTGTAGTTATACCATGTATATTAAAAGGTAGTTTCAGTAACTGACATAATATAGGAAAAGATTGTTTTTTTTAAGGCTGTCTTTTCAAGCCGATTCTTTATTTTTTAGAAAATCCTGGATTCCTCTCTTAAAGTCTTGTAAAGTGCTGCCTTCCACTTTTGTTGATGGCAACTCATTCCATAAGCCAATCACTTCACTCTTAAAATTTGAGTTTTCTCTACTTGTTACCTTCAGAATACAGAAGAAAGAAATTGGAGACCTTTATCCTAATGATTCCTGGATAACACTGTAAACTTCAGTAAGTTTTTATCTTTTGCTCAATACAAAATGAAAGATCTTAACCTGTCCCTATAAGACAGTTGTACTATCCCTGAAATTATGTTGTTAGCCCTTTTCTGAACTCTTTCCAACAGTATCATATAATTCTAACAATATGCCTATCATAAGAATTTGATTTACTTGGCTTATATGTAAAATCACATTTCACTAGTTGTTCTTAATGACTACTTTAAGAATAAAAGTATAACCATATTTAAAGAGTTAAGTGCTTTATTTGATTTAGATATTTTGGAAGTGTAATAAGTATAATTACGTTTATTATAGTTTTGATTAAAATTCATCATACATGAAAGAGGCTAGTGCCATTTTTTTGTCTGAAAACAAGCACTTTTTCACTAGTGCATGCTTGCGATATAACATTGGTGTTGTAACCATAATTTATTCAATTCTATATGAAATGAGGTATTTGACAAACTGATTTCTGTGAAAGGTTGTACTGATTATTCTAGCTATTCATGTATTTGAGGCAGCACTGCAGGTTGTTTGGCAGTGTGTTTGAATTATTTATATCCACAGAAAATGTAGTTTAAATGTTATCATATTTCACCTAAATTTTTTGTGTCTAATTTATTGCTTAATAAATTTATTATTATTATTATTAATCTCAGAGGATTCTGTTGATCTAAGTGTAAGAATTTATCAAAATACTTTTACAATTTTTTTGTCAAGCCTGAACAAAATGCATTTTTTGTTCATTGTAAGGAAACAATAAATGCTTACAAATCATTATGATTTAAGAGTAAGCACAGTAACAAAGGTAAATTTAGCAGCATAATATTTTTGGGACAAATGTTTAAAGTACAAGTTGAGGTAATCAGACAACCTGCAGCAAAATAATAATTATATGGATGGATGGAAATGAGAGAGATTACAAACAACATAGTAGAATCATGTTTGACCATTTTTGTTTATTCATTGGAGTTTTTTAACCAACTTCTACATACACACGTGATGCAAATTTCAGCAATCGTGAGTTACTTAAAGACTGGTGTCTTTTGAGGGAAGAAAAACAATATTTAGTTTTATAGACATTTTCTTAAAGAGTTAGGTTATTAAATAAAGTTGGGGAAAAAATGTTATCTGATAAGTACCTGAGCTGGTGTTATTAGTATGAGGGTTTATCTTGACAATTTACAGTTGAAAAGTATCATTAACCCCAGTTATACTGATAATAAAATATTTATCTCCACTCAATAAGAGACTGGCTGAACTTTAAGTTTATTTCCATGAATTTTGTTATTACATCTATCTCGCAGAAATATTTTTTATTTGTGCTTCTTATACCTACGGTACAAGTGCAGTTGATTATGTTCTGGTGTTGTTGTTATAATGGGTAAAATTACATATATTGTTGTAACAACATTATTCTTTCATTGGGCTGGTTTTTTTTTAAGTTATAATGTGACAGTGAGGTTCCATTCCATTTAACAATAAATTATTTTTTTTCCCAAACAAAGATTACTGTTGCATGTGGGCCTAAGTATACCAATATTGTTTACATCTTTAAAAAATTGAACAGAGGTTTACTCAGCAAAGGTACTATAACCAAGGACCAAACTTACCTTCTCACCAGAGTGGATGTAATAGTGTGTATGTTAGTACCTACATATACACCATTTATTTAATGGGACAACAAACAAATATCAATAAAAAATTCATACTTTGGTATTCAAGATTCAAACAATTCAAAAAATAGCTATGGTATATGCAACAAACACTTTACTAAAACAATTTAAATAATTCTCCTTGTAACAAAAACAATTTCACTAGGGTTGCCTGTGAGGATTTGATTACATTTTTACTAATGTAATTTTTTGATGTAGTACTGATGAACTCGAGTTCTTAAAATTGTTTTCAATAAATGGTACCACTTGTAATATATTGCAGTTTATATCAGTGGAGTATATGAATTTTCAGCTTGATGCATCGAGCTGTGTATGACTAAGGAGCACAATAC
Source organism: Tachypleus tridentatus (assembly GCF_004210375.1). Taxonomy (NCBI): domain Eukaryota; kingdom Metazoa; phylum Arthropoda; class Merostomata; order Xiphosura; family Limulidae; genus Tachypleus; species Tachypleus tridentatus. The sequence continues at coordinate 91,517,919 of NC_134827.1, read as the reverse complement.
AAACAATTCTCATTTACAATACTTTCCAGGTAAAATCTTTTAGAAAACTTTCACTTTTTTTTTCTCTCAATGAGACACAAATATTATGATTAGTGGGTTACTAGCACAAACAGTTCTTTGTATAGCAATGCTTCTGATAATTCGTACAATTTATGGCTAATGGAACCAGTAACTGAATATATGCAATAACACCAATGTAAGTATTTTATTCAAAGACTGGCACTTTACTACCTGAGAACTGACTCACTGCTTCACTTATTCTGGTATATATAATGGAGCCTTGTTTCTACATTCTAAAAACTTCACAAGATTTATCATTTACTAATAGTATTCACAAATGTTCTAGGTCAGCATTTTTTTGACATTTTCAACACCAGCGACTAGCTCGCTGCATCTGTAAACCTTCACAGATCACTGAAATACAAGTTCAATAAAAAACTCATTACTGTTTACACATAAACTTCTGTCAGTATTTATTTGTTTTCATTGAATCCCACAAACTTGAAATGGCTGAATAATACTATTGAGGTATTCTAATACTACTTTGTGTGTGTGTATGATTTATGAAAGTGGTATGAAACAACTTGAATAATGAAGCATGCTAATAAAATTTACAATATTTTAAACTTCAGTTGATAGGAGATAGCCAGGTGGTTTAGCAGTACAAAATATAATTATCAGAACTAAATAATTAAGTATAGAAAGCATTTCTTTTGTAATGTCTGCAGAAACTAACATAATTAGATTGAGTTTAACAGATATTTAGTGGGACTACCATGCAATTAACTGGTTCAAGTTCAGTTATACTGTTGATTTAAACCATCATTATGTTTAAGTATTTTGAAATGTTTCATTCTAATGAAATACAAACTTTAATAGCTCCTTAAATCTTGTTACCAATACAATATAAAATTATCAAATAGGTCTTAGGACAATAATAATCTTAATTATGACTAACCTTGGATAGTAAAAATTATAAAAGAAGTGTAAGAAAGTACATGTGTATTTTTTTAACATAAAATATGTTGCATTAGATCATTTACACAGTAAATTATGCAACAGAAAAACAAAAACACTGCTGGTTATGTGTGTTCTGAATAATATCTGAACTTTGAAGCATGTAACCAAATAGTAAGCACACTTGCCATAGAGCTACGTATGTACTCACTCATCTTCTGGGTGTACTGTCTTATTGTATTAACAGTCTCAGCTATAATGGCTAGGTTTCCTAAATTTATAACAATTAATTTTAATGACATCTTTCAAGAATTATTAGCTACATTCATTTGTGTCTAGTTTCTAGCACTATTTCCATTATAAGTTAAACCTGAAACATCTGTTGTCATGTGGTTTACTTACTTGATTCTGTGTAACTAGTTGACTAATTAGTACCTCCAGTTTTTCTAAGCTATTGTCAGTGGAAATTGTCATTTCATTACTACTCTATCTGACAGTCCTATAACTTCCAGGTTATATCTTTAAGGTTGTTATCTGTGACTTCAGTAGATTCTGTTTCTATCACAAACTGCAGAGCTTCCTTTAAAATGTACACCTTTGGTTCAGCCTAGTTCTCAATCTTCTTCTGTTGTGCTATCTATAAATTAGTCACGTGGTATAAAGATTCATCATTTTATGTGAGGCGTTTGGTTAAGATAGTTGGGCAAACCTTTCCAAATCTTCTGCAAGACTGACTTACAGTTGTTTTTTCCTTTCCAGAATGTGGTCTGGATATGTCAGCTACCGATACGTGAAAGTTCTCTCTCTCTCTCTCTCTCAGCTGGAAGGTTACTTAATTTTGTTCAAAATTGCATTCTTATATGAACAGCAAGATCAATAGCTTTATCATTATTCTACCTGCTAATTTTAGAAATTAATTTAAACTGAGTATGATATGCCATTCTTGGTACCTTTTCATAATAGTCTGTGTCTTAATCGTCATGTAACATCCATGGTAATTGATATTTCACAATGACTTTCATACTGCAAACCACACAACTATAAAGTACGTATGTTGCACTATAAAATTCACATTGGAAGGCATGCAACTACATAGTACCCATGGCCGTGTACGTTGCCCAACGAAAGGATACAAAACCAAGAGAAGCAATTGCTAGAGCGCGTAACTCTGCTACGCAGCGTTGAGCAGATTTACGTAATAAAAATACGAAAATATGTTCGGAATTTTTCTGGGAGAAGAAATGAGTAGTAATATTTTACATATGTACACAAAATTGCATCAAGATCCGATCATTTTTTACTGTTATAGAGCAAAAATGGTAAGGAGAATCGGTTCGTGTGTTAATGGGGATTTTTTTTTTCATTTGTTGCCTTGACCTTCCAAAAATTTATAATTTGGGTCGTAGTTCAAATGTATACCAATTTTCATCCACATCCATTCGGCCGTTTTCAAAAAATCCTATTGTTAAACACACGCACGCGGATGAGGAATATCGCGGTGTTACGGTAATTAATATGTGTAGGGTTAGCTTCACTTCTACATCTCAAGCCAACTGTGACTGGCCTACTACAAAAGCTTAGTGAGCATATAGAAGAGAATGCTAGCCGCCCGTTTGGATAACTAATTTACTTGTGATAACGGGAACACAATTTCTACAGTAAATAATTATTTGCAAATAATGTTCATAACGCAACATTTGACGAGTTGTTTTTTCAACCGTGGTCATTTTAATGATGCTTTATGGACGAAAGCATGTGATAGATACCTACTTCTAACAGGTTTTTGATTATCTATTCCATTGATATTAAGTGATTTATTTCTTTAAGAGTGGAACGTAATATGTGAGAAAATAAGGATTAAGTTACTAGTAATTATTCATGTCATAATCGCAGGGTTTATTCAAAAACTAAAATTAACTTTTTTTTTTTATATTAATAGAAGTAATAAAATAATATCCAAAAATAAAATTAATCAATATAAGGTGGGAATCCCAGAAGTAGTTTTTTTTACCACTGATTGATTGCCAAGTCAAAAGCAAAAAAAAAACTTTAACCTTAGGACTATCCATGGGGATTCACATGACGTCATGGATATAGTGCTTGTTTTCTATGACTTTGCTTATACATAATTCCTGATAATACACGACTTGCATAAGAGAATTAATAAAAAAAATGCCGTCAATATGACAATTTTTCTAATTACTTTTACTCTATCTTACATAAAACATTTAGCTACTTCATTTCTTGTTATCAGTTTTTAACATGATTGTAATAATCAAAAGCATTAAATTATTCGGTATAATACAGTATGTGGACCTTACTTTATAACAAACAGTATATATAAAAATGTTAATTTTAGAGTTAAAATGAGTGAAATTTAATATTAACATGAAACCTATTTAGATATCATACCATACACTAACATCAATCTAACTTAGGTTTTGCAGTGAAAAAAATCGATTGAATTTTTTAAATGGGTAGAAAAAACAGTACTTTTAAAGTAGTAACGGTGATATGAAATTGATAGGTGATGGTAAGTTGAGACTATTATGAAAATTATATTACACTCCGTTTAAACTCTTGATTTGTATTTCGAAGTGAAGTGTGATGAAACTAAAGCTGTCATTTTGGGTTACATGTCATATTTCGTAAGGAACGGAAACGACAAGGAATTTTCACTAAACGTTAAAACTGTCATTTTGGTTACGTTATATTTCTTAGTGAACCGAAATGAAACTATTTAGAAGAATGAAGAATGATTGGTGATGATTATTAAATATGAAAGTTGTGGTTGTACCTAAAGTTACCTTTGTGGTTACGTTATACTAGAAGTTCACGATATAGTTAGCCCCCCGCTAGTACAGCGGTAAGTCTACAGATTTACAACGCTAAAATCAGGAGGTTCGATTCCCCTCGGTGTGCTCAGCAGATAGCCCGATGTGGCTATGCTATAAGAAAACGCACACACGATATAGTTAACGATACAAGGATGAATGCATGAACCTTGCATAAAGTGAAACAAGTAGTGTTTCCTTCATTCTTTCAGTAAGTTTGATTTGTAAATGACGTAAGCTTCGTAATAATTACAATACATTTACTTTATCTAGTTCACACCATAACAGTTCATGAAAATTCGTTATATAATATAGCACTTAGACCACTACTATGTTTGTGTAACCGACTCGTAGGTACTGGATGCAGAGCAGGTGATATATGTATGTTTCTTTGCTTCCACCCATAACTTCTTAGAATTACAGTAACATCTTCTACTGCCAGTGATATATTAAGTGATGGCTTTTGTTATGGACCATTCTTAAGTAGTTTCTATCAGGAGGCTTCTGGGGATTATACTGCAGTCAGTGTTATCTCCCTCTGCTTTATATGTTTTCTAAAGCGACAGCTTTGGAACCCAAAAACATTTCGGTGGAACTTTAGGCAACTAGATGTATTAGGTTTTAGAGCTTTAACATATTGCAACTTCCTATTTAATGAAAAGAAGACGAACTTTGATTTCTGCACTGAAGCCTTTACACGTCTAGTATGGAAGCTGGAGTATCATTCTCCCTTCTGTTTCAACAGATACCCCGGCATGGCCAGGTGGTTAGGGCGTTTGCTCGTAATCCGGGGGCCGTGGGTTCAAATTCCTTTCACACCAAACATGCTTGCCCTTTCATCCGTGGGGGTATTATAATATTACGGTCAATCCCACTATTCGTTAGTAAATGTAGTTGAGTTGGCACTGATAAATTAATTCTCAACCCAAAGACATAATTCCATGGGAAATAAATTCACGATGCGCAAAACATAGCTTAATGATGAACAATACAGCTACAGAAAAGGGAAACCATATTGATTGATCGTGATAAATGTAAATGAAACTACGAAATTGATTCACTTAAGGGTATGCAAAGTTCTGGTAATTTATTGTTGCACTGGCCTTGATATAATGTTTCAAAAATGGAAAAAATACCAAAGGATTGATGGTGGTCACGGGTTATATCTGCAGTAGGTATATTAAACACCTAAAGAGTGGAGAAAACACCAAGTCAGCATACTATTAGAGTTATCACAATGTCCACAGTTGACTTTAAAGTATTAGCTGCTTGCGTCCATCCTTTGCCTTCGGTTTCAGCTGGTGCTTCGGGATATGTTCTTGGAACATGGGTCTTATAGACCTAAATCCTTGCAAATTGTGTTCGTTTATAATTGCAAACTAGATTACTGTTTCAGCTGCAATGGACCCTGTGTTCTTTGGTTACTTTTTGTGAGAAGCTGTTTAATTTTATTTACCTTCAGTGTGTTTTACTGGGACCAAATCTTACCGTGCCTTAGTAACGCTGTGCAAAATTACATATACTTCTTTCTTCAGAACTCCAAATTATGCCTTGCATTATAACTACTAAATAGAAAAACGTCATCCAAAAGAAACTTGTAGCATACCCCTCTTTCTAAACAGAAAAAGAGGGGTTGTTAATTTTTTTTTTGTACCAGCTACATTTCCAACCACAATAACAAGGGAAGGGCAAGGTGAGTAAATGGGCACATTTGTCATAAATCATGAACAATCCTCTGGATACCTTAATGAAATTTAGCTATCAGCAGAATCGTCAGTAGAAGAGTACTTTAACCGATGGTAGTTTTTTTTATGGCTCTTGGCATATACTGTAGTCTTTATTAAGAAACCCCCTAAAAAAACAATGTGGAGCAAAACACAATTTTCATCTCTTCTTGTGAGTGTGGGATTCACTATGTTGGATAAAACTTACAAATGTTAGAATACATAATAAACTGTGAACCACACAAGAAAAAGACTCAACATTTTTCATCCATAGCTGATAAGAAACCTAGTCAATCTAATGTGTAAGTCAGTAAAATCAAGATATTTATTGAAAACAGATAAGTTAGTTTATTCACGCCCTAATGGGGAAAACCGTAACATGTGGCTAGCACACCAAGAAGACCCAAGATGGAATCCTGGCCACCATTACTACATAATTAGTTCATCTTAGAACTTTTTTTTTTAAGACAACAGACGTTAGAAGGTGAAACTTAAAACTAGTTGTGATTTAATATCTAGTTATAAAAAGTAACTAGTAAGTAGACTTTGGTCATATTAATTATTAGCAATGTCAACAGCCAATAAAACTGTGTAAAGTTCCACTGAAACAACAACCTTTATTATTCATGTAGGAGTATGAATACATATCACAATTAGTAATTTGGAATAAAGTATTAATTGATAAAACTTTAAAATGTATACATATATTAGTAGAAAATTATGTTGAAGAATAACTATAAATGGGGGCACTGAATGTTTTACCAATGTGTAATGTTTATATGCGCGTGTTTCTTTTTTCTTTTCGTAGCAATTATACCTTAATTTCTACAGTAATGAGCTGAGCCTTGTCGCAGTTTGTTCTGTACGTAAATTTCTACGCACAACAAAAAGTCGAAAGGCAGTTTATTTTCAACAGTCAGTTTTTTGTAAGTAGATTGGTCTGTTGAAGACAATTTACAGGCGTGTGATTCAATTCACTGAAGGCCGCTAAAAATAATAATGACATTATATATAGAAGATTCTGATAAAACTTTCAGTATTATATTATTAAAATGTGCTTTACTAATTTACCCTTAGTAAAATGAAAGATTCGTCAACGAAAGCTTACGGGTACTCCAAGGTAGCTAGCCGTCTAAAGAAGTGTATTGGTGTATCAACAAAGAATTAATCTGCCCACCGTGAACGTCGATAAAAGATTCAGTTCTAAACTACATAAAATACTGTAAGTTTGTAAAACATATATACAAACAATCATTTGTAATAACTAGTAGTAATAACTGTAATTGTGTTTTTGTATATTAAAATATATTTGTTTAAAAAAAATAAAATTGTATGAATCAATCTTGTTGGCAAATATCATAAAGTTAATACACATTAACATTTAATAAACTTATAAATTAAAATTCCCAGCTGTTTGAAATAATATTTAACGTATGTAATATAATAAATCGAAGACTTGTCCGAGATAATTATAATACATAACCACTACTAGTATCTTTTTTATAGGAAACTTCCTCAAAAGGGGGCCTAAGTGTGCCTGGAGAGTTCGCCTGTATCTATGCACTAAAATAACGTCACATAAGGTACGCTTAACGTTAGAATTAAAACTGTTGAGACGTCTGTAAAACACGAGCATGCTTTGAATCACGAGAAGAATTATATAGGCTACAACGCAGTATGAACTTCAAAAGCAAGAAATAAATATTTTCATTTCAATGTTATTTACTCTTGAAACGGAACACTTTAGGAGACCCTGATGGTCTATATCTAGTTCAGTACGTTAAATGAAAACAAACTTAGGAGTTTTGCCGTATCCGTTCATATTTTATCTAACAGTTGTCCATCTTGCCCGTAGCTCTGCACGAATTGCATCTTCCTTTGCAAAAGGCTCCATCATGAGATTGCCATTTTCAAAGCGTTCACGGCGAAATTTTCACAATTCGTTTAGTATACGTCATCGACGGTTTCTCATTACGTGTGTTAACAGCCTGACTACACAGAAATTTAGTCCCTTGACCGGTATGACTTCAAATGAATAACCATTTCTTTTCCCACCTTCTTTAGGTATTGCAATGATTGAACGGGAGGTATAACTTGGAACCTTACCATAGGGAACCCAGACCCTTTTGCTTTTTTGTCGTACAGGGACAAGTTAAGAATCGTGGAAGTAAATACAAGGATCGAGATCGCCTCTATCAAGTCAATGTTCTGAACCTTTTGTGTGCCACACAGAAAAATACTGGCACTGTATCCAGCGATGTTGATGAATCACGAAAGCCTGGCGACATACCGTGAACTACTTTTGGAAATTCTGTAGTACGTTGATCAGTAAATAACGTTAAAGGTAGACTGACGTGCGTTTTGTTGAATGTCATCACTTACTGCCATTTTCCACCATCTAAATATCGTTTGTTATTTTTTATCGTTTTAGTCAAACAAAAATCTTTCTTCATTATGCACATACTGTTGCCTGGAGTACGTGAATGGGTTTTGCCATTGATTTTTGTATTCATGAATTCTCAGCTGTTAGAAAACGCCACACTTTACTGAACAAGGCTGGAGTTCGACTTTTTGCATTTCTTTGTAGATATTCGTGAGCCTCACGTTGACTCATTTCTGTGTTTTCTACTGTCATTGAGTAAGAGTTGTTTCAATTTTAAAAATTCTAAATGACCAATCTGAACACATTTGTGTTCTTAGTGCGTGACAATTTTGCTGTTACATACCCTTCCCCAGAGCGATCAATTGTGGGTAGAAGTACACCATGCAATATCAAAATGTAGTACATATACAGTCTATTACATTGCAACTTTATATCGACTGTGGTTGTCGTGATTGGCCGATAAGTATATTCAAAATCGTTTAAAAATAAAGTGCTCAATCCCCTTTGTATTGCACAAGGCCAACTTTCGCAAAGATAACATGTAAAGAGAACTAAGTACTTGTTCTCGCTGTGGCTTTGGCGATAATTTTCTGTGAAATCTATCAGGGGTCCTGTATTTATCTGGCAAAGCTGGCTGGGCCTCTGCAAGTTGTAAATAACGTTTTTAAATTGCATATTTTTTCGTTATTATTGTCAGAAAATGTTTTCAGACCTTTTGATCGCAAACTTCTTCCCTAGCTCTTGCTTGAGTATCTATATTAGTTCTCAATTATATTATCTTGATTTTTGAATTTCTCCCAAACGTTTTGACTGGTGAAGGGTATTTCTTGTTAGCCTTCAGTTTCACCGAAGCGTTTTGTTTAAAAATAGGAATTAGCACATAAAGCCCATTCAAAACAATAATCGAAGGTTGTATACTGGAACTTTACAAATTTTAGCCCTTGTACAAGATTTTCTTGGCTGTAATAGATTCACATATTTCATGAAAGTTATCATGAATATATAAACGATCGGACCAAAGAATTTGTTCAGACATAAGCAGTGCTCATACTAGAGTCTCCTAATTAGGGATAAAGAGGTTTGGGAGCTTTCAGAAGTGGCTACGGCCAGGTAGTTAACCAAAACATGAATAACAATTCATAGTATGCAACCATTACTCAGTTCTGACATTACCCAGTTTAGAAACGTTATTGTTCAAATGCCAGAAACTAAAACCAAAAAATAATGTTTATAAGTTAGGAAGTTTACTTGAAGTATAAAAATCGAAGAAAGGTACGACAGCAAAAGAAAGCTTTTGTGAAATTTCTCTTTTGATTAAATAACTTCGTACTGATATATTCCTTTATAAAAAAAAGTGTATTATACAAAACGATAAACCAAACATCAAGCAGTAGGTCTTGTAATACATCTTTACATACCATCGATTTATCTTTAACGTTGCAAGTATGATACCAGTTATGGTAAAATTGAGTTGTTAATAGTGTAGAAACATTAAATATATATCTCCGTTGATTTGTTTGTCGTAGAGCACAAAAACATTAATAATTCAACATATTGAAAACCGCTGAAATCAATTTGTGATAGTATATTCAGATGTCTTTAATTTTATCGTTTTTAGTTTTTCTTCTGTAAGATTTTTTTGTAATGACCTCCGCTTTTTTTTCACCGATGTCGTGTAAGAAGACTCTAAACTCGTATATTACTTGTGTCAACAGAGGGAGCTAAAACATCAGATTATAAACGTTATTTTTATGAACAAGTTTATTGTACTCTGCAGTTGTAACAAGGTAACTGACTAATTGTGAAGTCCTTGTTATTTTATCAAAACAGTAAAAGTTAGACCTGCATAAGTGGGTTGTTTCTAAAACGTGCATCCTTGAAGTTGTATTAATCTATATATGTCATCAAGCTGTGAGGTGTTAAAGTAACATCATACTGGTTTGATGGTTTTTAAGACTTTCACTGTTTTAAAAATCCCATGTTCATTTGTAATCCACGAATACAACATACAACAATAATTTTCTTCCAAATTAAGAATAACTGATACATTTAAATCCTTTTCCTCTCACAGCTTCTGTGCAATTCATTCTGTAGTTTGAAATACGACCCATTGAAATGAATATAGAAACACATAACAGTATCGGTATCTACCTTTTAAAACTTTGCAATTAACTCACATACGTTATTGTAGTAGGGTCTTTTTTGAAAAATATGCAACGTATTTCATTTAATTTTAACGTATTTTCTTTATGGCTTAAGATTTATGGTTATAATCAATCAGAAGTTGGGATATGTTGTTTTTAATCCAGTCCTTCCTTATGATTTTTACTTATTTGACTTCATTTGGATGTAACTATTTAATTTCACTATACATATACAGAATATTATTGTCTAAAGTGTCTACAATTTTTGTTTATAGGGTTTCTTTGAAAATAAGAATCGTCATCACATATCAAATTACATGAAATGGTGTTGCATTCGATTAACAGGAACTTCTCATTTTTCGAAAAAAAAACAATATAAACATATCGCATAAAAGTGTTAAATCAAATATGCAAGTACACTGTTTTAGGATAGGTTATTAGGAAAAGCAAAGAGCGTGACACGAAACATTTTATAGCTTGGGTTTCTTTGCTGAAGATATAAAAAGAACTGTTCAGAAGAAATGTCATTTAAAAATCAACATACAAACGAAATTCAGTAGTAAATTTATTGATATTATTCAGCTTTGTTTGCTTTTATCGTATAATAAAATGCAGCTTTTTCATTTCTGTTTCTATCATAATTTAAAATTAAAAGATATTTTCCTTTATAGCGATTTCTTAAAGTATTATATCAGTGTGAGCGGTTGAATTCATTTCTAGCTCAATTGTAATTTTAACCCTGTTCAAAGTAGATGAATACTATAGCAAAAGCGGTACCATTGTAGAAAGTAAACTAGCACATGTTATCGTTATACATACATGTTAAGAACCGGGTGCGGTTGTTTATTGAGTAAACCTGTATCTAGCTTGTTTGAAAACAAGCAAAAACTGTCATATATGTGATGATTAGGAATGTCGTAACTAGATTTATTGCCCGTAGGTTATTATATAAGACAGGGGGAATTTTGTTAAGTGCCTAATAAATATTGAATGTCATTTTTACGCAGAAAACAATAACACTATTAGGGCAAGAATGTTTCCTGGGATGGTGTCATCCTTTATAACTCACATAAAATGTACCTTTTTTACTCGTGTGACCAGTAGACCATACAATATGAATACTTTAAGGCCATATAGTACATCACTGAAGCTTACTAGTTACGTACGTTTTTGAAGATAATCGGTTGCCCGTTACTGACAGGAAACAAACAGTACTGGTTGAATAAATATGAAACATTGACGTACGGCCGAATGTCTGACAGGTTACAACAACAGGAAACAGGCCAACACATTTGAACGTTGACTGAATAGTGGCGGTCGTAGAACAGTATCTATCAACAACAAACGAATTATTTTGTGAAAGAATAATGTTCAATGCGAAGAGCTGTAATAGCTCCTATCAAACGAAAACAAAGTCATGAAACAAGTATTTACTTGCGAACGAACAAGGCGACAGTGGATTCTTCGTGAATCTGTGAACATGCGTCGGGAGAGTTTCTGAGAAATGACAGTTCAGAGGTAGTGATTTTTTCTTCACTGCTGTCTTAATGTAGACAAGCGTTAGGGAGCAATTGATTATTGTTACTAGCTTTGTTCGTGCTTGTTTATAATGCATAATATTTTGTTCTTCACATGCTGTTGAAATTCAACATGTGCAGCACCAAATGAACGTTTATATATATTGTTATGTATTATAATTTATTTCGGGTGAGTCTCCGATTTATTATTGTATGTTTGTTGATGTATTACTATTTCAACTAACCAGAAATTTGAATTTAGAAATTAATTATATGTTATTATGTATCAAATTTATGGTATTTGCCAACAAGATTGATACACAATTTTATTTTTTTTAAAACAAATTCTAATATACAAAAACAAATAGAGTAAGGGCTATTAGTAATAGTTATTACAAATTATTGTTTATATACAAATTTTAGAAACTTACAAAAAATACTGAGTATTCTATCTCTTCTCGAACTGAATCTTTTATAGACGTTCACGGTGAGCAGATTAATTTTGTTTATAAACAAGTGCACTTCGTTTGACGGCTGGCTACCTTGGAGTACCCGTAAGCTTTCGCTGACGACAATATCTAATGTCCTCCTATAAATACTAACGTCCGAAGTCAATTCACTGAAGTTAAACTGTTTATAATGTTCGAAATATATACTCTTCAAAAAAAGAAACGCAAAAGGGATATTTTGTTTATTTTAAAGAGAAATATATGTAATAACGTTACAAGCTCAGAGTATGTGATGTTACACGTGTTAAGGCACTGATTGTCAGACCAAAATGACAATAAAAGTTGTGCACTTTGAAAACGGAGGAAAACATCTGAATTTTTGCCAAAACGCATTCGTGTCCAATATATTTGTTTGAGAGATCTGCATGTTCTGCAAGTGCAACATGTGCAGAATCCCTACAAAAGTTACGGGTTCTCGGTTTCCATAGCTCAGTGTTAAGCCACCGACACGCAATACAGTTACGCCAATACTGACTGAAGCACAACGCAACGCCATTGGTCGCTTGGAAGCAGGCGAATCTCGATCACATGCTGCCAGAGCTGTGAATGTCCACCCGAGCACCATCACAAGGCTATGGAATCGTCACCAACAACATGGATCAACTCGTGACCGTCTACGATCTGGCAGACCTCGTGTAACCACGCCCGCCCAAGATCGGTACATCCGGTTACGTCACCTTCGGGATAGGACCACCACTGCGACGTCTACTGCCTCAACCATACCAGGGCTGCGTAGGATTTCCGATCAGACCGTACGCAACCGTCGACGAGATTCTTAGACCCCATGTGCAACCCATCATGGTGAACGTCAACGACGTTTTTCAACATGACAACGCCCGTCCTCACACAGCTCGACTCACCACTGTCTTCTTGAGACACCACAACATCAACGTTCTTTTCCTGGCCCTCCATATCACCAGATTTAAACCCCATCGAACATCTTTGGGACGAGTTGGACCGACGTCTGCAACGGCGATAACCTCAACCGCAGACTCTACCTCAGCTTGCAGCAGCTTTGCAGGCTGAGTGGACAGCCATTCCACAGGATGTGATTCGTCATCTCATCGCTTCCATGGGCAGGAGATGCCAAGCAGTTATTGATGCTCACGGGAGGCATACTCGTTATTGACGTTGAGTGACGTTAAACTTCAACTAGTGAGCGTGGACTTCGCCTTTGCAGACTTTGGATGTTCAGCAGTGAATGTGCAAAGTTTCACACATGTCATACAGAACTACCCGGAATAAACTTAACAATTTGTCTCAAATTTTGCCTTTTCCGTTTCTTTTTTTGAAGAGTATATAAACATTCTTGGTCAAATTATGTAGTTTTCCGATTAATAGGTTAATTACAATTATAGCTTCCGAGGCCTATAGTACACTGTCTGTAGCTGACTAATGATAATCTTCTGTTTCTTTCTTAGATGCTTTTATACGAATCATGCGATTTTCTCTAAGTTTCAACAATATTCTAGCACGTTTTCGTAAAATAAATATTGTTGATTCTTTTCTCGAAAATCTTCTAGAAATTTACAACAGGCAGGGCATGCGCAATACACAGCCAACAATATATGTCGCATGCAAAAAGAAAACTATACAAAATAAACGTATAACAGTAAATCTGTCGCATGATACATATAATCAGGTCAAGTACCAGATATATAACTGAATCCATTTTGGTGACCTCTATGGATGAAGAACCTCTTAATGATGAATATGTATAAATACTACTCCATTCACATACTTCCTGACTTGCAAGGTTGTTCAAAATGACTGAGCCATTATAGATAGGTTTAATAAAGAAAGATTTGGCAAGATTGGAAGACTGAACCAAAACTGAACAGCAGCTGACATGCAAATTTATCAGATTACAGGATTCTAAAGTAGTTTTCAATTAACCATGAAACACTTCTACTGTATGCATTACAAATTAGCAAGGGCAACTTTCTATCCTAAACCACATCATGATTTTTTACTTCATATGCACATGTAAACACCAGACTGACAGAGCAAATGCAAAAGCATTTTAAAAGTGAGTATGGTAGTCTCAGAATGTGTAATCTATGCAATATTTTGCATAAATGCTTAGTGCATGCCACTTAATGCTTCTTAGATATAGAGATTGACTTCCATAGAACTTACAAAGTAACAATGTTTACTGTTATCATCCAGTAGATCTTTATTTCTTTAACTTATGAAAATAATTTTAATAGTATTCCATTTTTATGATAAATTTCAAAGGAAAAAAAGTTAAGTTTGTTTTGGTTATAGTGGACTTTTAAAGTAAGATTAATAAAGTGATACTAGTTTTTGCTTATTATTTCACTTCATTTCCACTGTAGTGAATGCTCTTCATAAGTTGTTCAGTTATTTCTCTTTGAACTCCAAATTGACCACAGAGGATTGAGTGTGTCACATTAAAGCTATTTTGAGTATAGACATAATTAATCATAACCACATCAAATATAGTAAAAAAATTAATGGCCTGTATCAGAATTAGTTTTGACACTGTTTGGTATTTCATAGTTAGTGTGATGCCATCAAAAGTGATTGCTTTTAGAAGGGTACATAACAGCCTTTTCCTTAGCCATGATAAGCAGTGATGTTTATTGTAATACATAAGAAATCCCAAACAAAATACACAGCAACAAAATCATCTACACATTCTAAATGATAGTATTTAACTTTGTTAAATAGGAACTTGACATGGAAAAGTGACAAAGTTTCCTGCACACAAGTTGCTTTTATGATATATCCAGGAAAGGAATGCCAAATTTAGAAAATTGAATGAATAATACTTAGCTGCAGAGAAATGGCAGTGTTGGGAATTCTGAATGAAGTATATTTGATAACCTTAAATCTGATTGCATTTTCTACTGGATGAAAAAATTCATGAGTTGACACACAAGGCATGTTACAAAAACTGTTTTGAAATGATTCACAATAATGACTGGATACTGAACCATTAGGGACCAATATTCTTAACCCTTTTTACAACACTGAAAAATAAAAATCCAAGCTTTCTGCAAACATGAGGCTACAGGGTATCAGTTCCAGTCATACTTTATATTCAACCATCATAAACCTCAACCTGATGGAAAGTAAAATGGATATTCCATTCAAATCGAGGGATGAAGTGCCTGTGGATTTTTCTGTTATCAGATTGTTTAAACAGTCACAGAGAAATTGTAATCCTTGTACATTGGGTGGTTTATGAAAGCCTACCTCAGAAATTAAAGTCTTGCAATGGAACCTTTGCTCTTTGCTACAGATCTATTGTAAAGCTGCACAGTTATCAGCTAAAATATGACTGGATGTTTGCATATGCAATGTGATGACATGGTGAGGCTCCAAAATCATTTTGGTATAAAATACTTAACACCACAGTGATGTGCTACCACCTTATTTGAAATTTTAATAAATAGAAAAAAAAAAGTTCTGTGAACTTTGAACTTCACCTAAGAAAACAACTTTGAACAAACTGGGAGGAAAAGTAATCCATTTATTCTTCCACCTCTGAATCTATAATACAACTAGAAAAGCAGATTTTGGAAACTGAATTTGATATGAAATACAAACATCAGTATTTCCATCATAAATCCTTCTACCCTAGTCAAGTTTGTGAGAGTGGTGAATTATAGTACTTTTTGTAAAATATATTACTCTTAGGATTCTTATGAAATTATAAATTGAGTAACTGCTTTACATATTTAGAAAAGAAGCTCTTGGAAATATAAAATATCAAAGTTTAAAATGCTCCACTAGCTCTCAAGATTGTTCTTAGAGAATGTAATTTGTTGATAGTCATTTTATTATACCTAAAATGTGCACCAAACTAAATATATCTGGAATGAGGCTTTCATCTATAACCATCTGAAACATGTTACAAAACTGCCCATTATGTGATTGGAATGGTAAGAAGCTTAATTTTACAAAATGGTAGATGTAAATCATGAATGTAATTTGATGATTTATGTTTTGTTGTATATTTCCACCATATGATATCATTCCAGAAGTACTATTATTACAGTTGTCTAGTTTTAGTACTTGACGTTAGTGACTACTACATGCTTTTGGGATCTGTAGGTGCTTGGCTCCAAGAACTGGATATGTGATAAATCCTAACCATGGATCTATGTGTACCAAAGGTCCTGGGGTTAGAATTACACAAGAACTATCACAATTTGGTTACTTTTGGTGATGAAAGAGAGAGAGTCATGCCAGTTCTTTCTGCATTTCTTTCCCATTGGTCTGTTGGGCCCAAGAAGAGAGGAGATTGGTGTATTGTCATCAATCTTTCTTACTTATATCAATTCATATTCTCCAAGG
Organism: Tachypleus tridentatus; assembly: GCF_004210375.1. NCBI lineage: Eukaryota > Metazoa > Arthropoda > Merostomata > Xiphosura > Limulidae > Tachypleus > Tachypleus tridentatus. Next base: position 91,501,525 of record NC_134827.1, on the reverse strand, counting down.
TTCACATGTGACTCATTCCTCACTCTGAGTTTTTTTTTTTTACTAGAATTGTGGATGTCCAAGTTTGGTATCAGCTCTTATCTTTATATTGGTTGCATCCCACTACTGTTGGTATTTTTCTTATGTACACAGGTTAGATTCTGCGGTTCAGGGTTGTTGTCCTTGAACTGGAATTGGCACCATGAGTTCTACTGAATCATACATGCTTTTCTTCACCTCCATTTCCTAACTCTATGTACATGCCATTTCATGAATGTCTGGTTACTGCTGGCACATTCTTCTTGTTGTCAGAATGTCATATCCATATTCTACTTCTAGAAACAACCAAGTCAGATTTCATTATCATAGCTGAAACACCTATTTTTACTAATGTGTGTTATAATCTGTGTATTTTTTATCATGTGCTCAGTTGACTCATCTGGCTCCACGTAGAACAAGAAGTCTGGCTTTTACTCATCCCTTCACCTTCTGCATGGAGAATTTTATTCATTTTAGGAATGTGGATACCACTCTAATCCCTCGTCTTTTAGATGAATGCACAAGAGATCCCTTCATTGGTCTTTATTGTGATCAATGGATCATAAATATTGATTCATTGGATTCTCCACTTTCCTTATTTAGAATCATTGTCTTTTACCTTTAGAGGTTTTTAGATTGGGACAGGACTAAGATATGGGTTTCTCTGCCATTACCTCCTCCAGAGATCCATCAATTCATAAATGCTTTGCTTCAGACATGAAGTTTATCTCAACAGTCAGGAATTACAGGGTTTACATATGAATGACAAAGTTTTAGACCTTCCTGCTCTTCAAAAAGCAATGCCTCATGGTCTGGGTTTATTAAGGGAAAAATTACAAGACTTTAACAATTCTGTGATGATGTCTTGCACTTGCTGTCCCAGGGTTCTTTGTTTTTGAACCTTGGATCTCCTTTCTCAGGACCACTCCTATCATGTTGCCCTACTATCTTGCTATGTTCCATGGATAATGACTTCAGTAGCAGATCAATTGTTTCACCCCAAACAGATTATCTGAATAGATCAGATGCTGCATCGCTGAGTTTTATTTTGCATTGAACTTCATTTTAACACACTAAAGATTGGTGGGTTAATGCCATTTCTTGAAACACCTAGTCACTGGCAATTTGATCTTCAGTATCTTTTGAGTACTCACTAAAAATTTTCTCTGAATCCACAGGACTCTCTAGATTTATAAAGTTGTTTTGGGTCCTTTGTCCCAAATGACCGATTCAGTTACATAACTGGTATATTAAGGCAGCATTGCATTTTTTTAAAAATGTTATTTCAACATCTGTTTAAGACTTCAGCCTTATTTGCCTTTCTCTGAACATTTATATTTCATTGCTGCTAACTTACAAACGTTGCTAGGTTTATGGTAATTGTGCACATGATGCTTTATCATTTTATGCCCTCAGTCTGGTTCTTTATTAAGCACTGGCAACCATGGAAAAAGAAATTCTTTTCACCAATTCATCTGACTACTATTTCTCACTTTTATGATAAATCTAATTTTGACTATTTCTTATGTCCAGTGAGGGTATTTAAAGGTGCTGTTGCTTGCACTAATGCTTTTAGAGATGTATAACAGTGACCTTTTATTCATTAGGATAATTCAGTGTTGCAATATTCATTGCTGGTTATGTTAAGAAGGTGGGTATGAATTTTATCCATGTTGCTAATTCTGGACGTTTTGAAGATTAGGGTACTTTTGAAAGCCTTATCTAATCTGATTCAATGCATTTCTACATCCTTAGGAGCCTGGTTGAATTGCCCACTGGAGGACATTGTGTGGGCTGGTATGTGGGTCTCCCCAAATACTTTTATTTCATATTATTTGCTTATCCCCCTGTAGCTATTTTCTGCTAGATTATACAGATGGATGAGTATTTTCATTGCTATGCTTGTCTTTCCTGTACCTTTCAGGGTTCCTTACCTTATTTATATATGACCATACTCTGTAGTGGGTGTTGCCCAGGTAAGTATGCTTTTATCAAGCCAATTCCACATTAGTTGCCACTAATTCATTATACTTTATGCAGGTTCAAACAGGATTTATAGAAATGTGTACAATAGGACCAACTAGAGGGTAATTAGGCAGTATTATTGTGCTGTGCTGGGCTGCTATTCATGAACTATCATTAGTAAAGAATAAGATAATTCTGCCTGTTCCTTCCAATCATTGGATTGGATAAACTGGAGTTGGTTTGGTTACAGACACTTAGAGAACTTGGTTCACTTATTACACTTTCCAGAGCACTGTTCCTTAGCACTTTCAAACATGTGTGCCAATGACCCCCTCCCAGATTCTGCTAGTGGAGCTAGAGAATCCTCACCACACCCAGTTTACAATCACAGGGGTGATAGACAGAGGTTTTTGTTCTAGAGTGTCAGAATTTCTTTCAATTTTGAGAAGGGGGAAAGTTAGGAGCTCTTCTACCCACGTTTCTGTATGTCATTTTCCCAGGTGTCAGTAGAAGAGGCACCAGCTTATGTGGGAGACTACTTGTAATACCAGTTCTGATTTGATGCTCAGCTGTCTGATTAATTGAGTGTGGCCTTTTTTTTTTTATCAATATTGGTTCAAATACATTCTTTGCGACCCTCAGATTACGAGTCTAGTGCCTAAACCACCTAGCCATGCTGGCCCTTTAAGTTTGCCTTTTTCAACAATCAATAAACATAACAGGTTCCAAACTAATTTTAAATTTGAGTAACTGAAAAGAAATTAGAACACATGAAGCATGTTTAAAGTATTTTTAAATACGTTATAACCGCTGATCATCACGATAAAAGCTAAACCAGAAAATGAAAACATTAAAAAAGGTATAGGACTTAGGCATTGTATTTATTATAACATGAAAAAATGTCTTGATTTAATCAAGAGGTTAAATTTTCTGCCAAGAAGATTGTCAAAAGTGTAATTTTCATTTGATAAAGTGTATCGTTGATTATACCTGTGGTTTGATGTAATGTTCAGAGATGGATTCTTCTGCAGTAGATGTACGTGTTTTGATTTATTGGCAATAAATTCGAAGAATAAACAGCATATACTCCTCTCGATTTTAAATAATACATTCAAAACAATTTAACGTATATACACAAATTATTTACTCTATAAAGATCACAGCTGTATCTTAAACACTACATAGTTCTCTTTTTTTTTTGTCAAAAGTTACCTCAGGCTGATTCAATTACTTTAGAATTTAATTGACAAGATAAACTATTTTTCTGTACTCGCGTCACAATAGTATCAATGAATAATTCACTTACGCTACTTCGAGAGTTATCATAGGCATATCCTAAACTTCAAATAAGTGTCTTCTTTTTGTCAAAGTCCACAGGGGTGTATTAAGTTACTTTAGAACACCCTTTAACAAGTCAAATTATTCTACTTATCTGTCTTAAATTGTGAAACGCTTTTTAAACTGTCACCACTTATGGCTATTTACTCACACGCCGACTAGTTTTAGGATTCTAACTGAACTTTTTCAGTTCTCGCTACTTGTTAACTTGCACTTGTTATCTACTTGCTCGCTGAGGTCCCAAAAAATAATAAAAATTCGAATAATGTGACGTCAACAAGGAATTGCAAACCAAACTTATGACCCCTACTGAGTTACATAACCAACACTTAAATAACCTTTAAAATAATTAATTTTAACTTTCTAAACTAAAACTAAACAATCATTAAATATTGACTCGTAAGATAAATTAACAGCACCTAAACTAAATATTCTTGTATATCCAATAATTATTGAGATTACTTTCAAAAGTCATAATAAATTACTATTAACTTTTGTGGCAAATGTTTGTTTTTGAATTTCGCACAAAGCTACTCGAGGGCTATCTGTGCTGGCCGTCCCTAATTTAGTAGTGTAAGACTAGAGGGAAGGCAGCTAGGACTGCCAACTCTTGGGCTACTCTTTACCAACGAATAGTGGGATTGACCGTAACATACGGCTGAAAGGGCGAGCATGTTTGGCGCGACGGGGATGCGCCGATGTTTTAATACGCTTGGCCATGCCGGGCCAGTGTGGCAAATGTAAATCTCCCTTTAAATGTGATGGGAGTACATTAAAGTAACAAATAAGCTTTATTTTATTGAAATGTTTGGATTTTGCTTTTTATAGTCCACATATTAATAAATAAAGCATTGACTTTTATGAAGATCTTTGGTTTACCGCATTGCATAAATGTAATGGAACTTTGCAAATTTAAGTTACTTGTGTTGAAAATAGTTTTGTACAAAAGACCCATAGTCACTACGGCGTCATCCTGTTATAACGGTGTGTTTACTTAAGTCATTTTACTTTTTTTTTAAATGCTACTTTAATAAGTACATTTTGAACTGATACAAAAAGGGTGTATAGCAAGATCTTAAGATTTTTTTGATGTATTAAAAATCGTCACATTTTGTTTAATATTGGAGGTTTGTGAGCATTCACATTTGTAGTAGGTACCACAATTTTACAAGACCTGTTGTTTATTCGAATTCGGATATTTGCAGTCCTGATACATGGTACTGCTGCAATTTTATTGTTCGTTGAGTTATATTAGTTCAATGTTTCTCAACTACCGGTTCGCAGACTGCCTACGATCCATCCTAACCACATTGCTGGTTCGTGGGAGTTCAAAAATTAATTGAATATTCATGTGTAAGCTGTAATGGTTTTTGTTAAACTTGCATTTTACTGGTCTACGACAGTTTGAGGAGGTAACGAGTTGGCTGTTCGTATTGAAAAGACTGATAAACGTTGTTTTAATTTATTTCGTGAAAATAATGGAAAATCCAACAACAGGATACCTTTACTTGTACGCAGTTGTAGGCTTAAGCCTAACTTCACAAAACATTTTTCGCTTTTAACAGAATTTATCTTCTAACTGACTGATCAACATAATATACGTGACCACTCACTAACTTCACGGAATCAACTGCTTATCTTAACTGAAACAGGATAAACTAAATTTACCTCATTATATTAATACAGATAATCAAATGGTTAATAAATGATTGCTATTAATGTGTAAACATACGAAAACACAACTACAAATACATTGTGTAAAAAATTCTGAATGTTACGAGAATGAGAAAGAAATTCTGAAGAAGTTTTTATGTCTGGAAATGGGTCCAAGAAGAAAGTTGATATATTTTTACAGCGATTATATCTTCATTTCACTGAGTTTGTTGGGAGAACAATGACTTACTATTTTTGTAGGAAAATATTGTATATTAAAAATGTGTTTGGACTGTTTAAAAAGTATTCTTTGTTTCAGAATTTTTGCGAATCTACACATGTCTATTTATGAATAGCTGCTCCTCATTCTTAACTAATAGGCTACAGGGAAGACTGCTACTCAAAAATACCAATGTTTGAGTTACTTTTGTCTGTTTACGTAATATGATTGAATTGTTATTCTTGTAGAGCCTACGACCCCAAATGCAGAGCAAGTTTCTGGGCAACGGGGCAGATTCACATCCCAGGAACGCTAATAACTTAGAAATGGTTGTTCAAATTAAAAATAAAGCTGTTTATAGATAAGACAAGATAAATTAAAAAAAAAAGTTAATTTAAAACCTGAAAATAGGGATCGTAAAAAAACAAAAAATAGTAGAGATATTGCAGACATTATATACTAAAACTACAAACCTCTATTTTAGTTCGAGTAAGTAATGTCTGTAGTATCTTCAGCCTTGTTTGCTCATTTTTGTTCAATCTGTTTGCAGGTTTCTAAGTTATCAATGTTTTATTTGTCTTGTTTGCTGACTTTCTTTTTCACAACAATGGGCAAAGGATTACTTGATGTTGAAGCAAACTATATATTGAAATAACACACTAGCTGATACAGTAATTTACTGTAGATATTAACTGATTGCATTCAATTTAGATGTAAAATATTGAGCTACAGCTAGGGAATTATTATGGAGATTTGTTTTGGAATATATAGTGAATGTTTACACTTTATATGTGACTAAATTATCTGTGTAATGCATAGTAGTGAACAAGTATATGCCCAGACTAAGATACAACCCTCACTAAGCGCATATAAAATTTTTCCATCAGAAAAGCAGCAAATAAAATAAAAAGATAAAATTTAAAACTTTGTGTAAAATAAACTTATATAATACACATATTTTAAAACTCATTTACTTCATCTATGTTATTGGGATTGGTTCCCTAAAGACATTGATTGTGTTGTGTAAAGAGCATTGAATATCTTCATGTTACAGTCAGCTGATGTTAACAATAATCTGTTATTGGCTGTAGGGCCAGATGCCATAAGCACAGCCCAACAATGGTTCCCCCCTCAGCCCCTCCATTGCTTATTTGACAAGACATTAAGACTCAATAAGTGCTGAAAGTGAAATAAGTTTGAAAATTTATAACCATTCTTCAGTTTTCTTCCAGGTCAGACCCCACAACTGTATTAAATAAAACCTTTTTTATTTTATTTATTTAATAGATTGAGCATGGATCAAAATCAAGCAATGACTGAGGCCTTTTATTCAGAAATGATGAGGGAAATCACTTCTTTGATGAATGATAATTAGAAAGAATACTGTATACTTGTTTTCAATCTGAGTTAACAATTCTTACTTTGATGTTAACAGAAATGAAAAATTTACTCAAAACCCTTTTATTCAAAAATTCTCTTTTATGTTAACAATTTCTCACTTTGAACTTAAAACAACATAAACAAATTATTTACTTATACCTTAACTTTTTAAAATTTAAATAAATATTTTCTTCTAGATTGTTTAATTGCAAAGTCTTTGATCAAGTCTTCAAAACTCATTTTGCATAACAAATCTGCTTCTATACTTAGCAGAGACAAGGCATTCAGCCTGTCTTGTCGCATAGTTGTTTTGTTGGGATTTTTAATATGCTTGAGTTGAGAAAATGAATGCTTAGCTGAGCAATTTGTGACCATTAATGTTAAAAATATATGCAATTCAATGTCTACATTTCAAAACACATACTTAATTTTGTCTTCTGAAATTATTTTATAAAGTTCAATATGACTGAATCTGGTTTTACCAGATTTTGTTGCACTGAACTTAGGGCACACATATGAGTGAAACTGCTGAAGCTTAGCAAAGAGGTTAATGTCCAAGTCTTCTGGGTAAACATCAGTTAACTTCTGCAAACACTGAGAGCACCCAGAGGACTTACACACTAACCTTTGTGTTGAGTTTCAGCAGTTTCACTCATATGTGCACCCTAAGGCTTCTTGGAACACTGAGAGTACCTTTCAGTTTCAGTAGATAAAGTGACATCATTTGGCACATCACTTAGGAAAGAAAATCTGTTTGCTATTTCTTTGTATATCTTTCCTCTTCTTCTCATCTGGGTTTATAGTTTGTCAACAATTGTGTAGAAGGTGGTGATAAGAAATTTATCTCTGACATTCAGATCTACTTCTTGTGCATCTGTTATTGAGTACCTTCTTTTTGACATGTTTGTGAGTTTGAGCTGCATTGTAACTGACATCTAGTAGTATTTCCTTTCCAAGTGCTTCAAATCTTTCAAAGTCATCCCTTAAAGTGCATAGTTGGTCAGCTAATGACTTGTACAAATCTACACATTTTTAAGTTCACATCCTCATTTTGCAGAACTTGATTTGCTTTCTGAAACTTTTGCAAAATCTCATCCCATATGATCAACATAAAAACAAATTCTAGCTCTTGCACTGTATTTGTAATATTGTCTACTTCTCTTCTAGTGTCTCCCTTTGGTGACAGGTCTTCAACTAGACATTCTAAAGTTTCCAAAATCTTAAAGACTTCAAAATTGCTGTTGTTGCCATAACATGTGCCTCCCATCTGGTATCAGAGAGGGATTTTAACACACCTTCATTTACAAAACAAACTTTAAGAATTTGCCACTGCATAGTTGAGGCTGAAAAAATGTATAGAGCAAATGAACTGTAGAGAAAAAATTAACTGCCACTGCTGCAGTAAACAACACTTTGGCTCCCAGATTTAGTGAATGGGTTGCACAGGGCACATATATGGCAAACTTATTTTCTTCTAAAATCTTTTACTGCATCTCCTTATAACGCCCAGACATTTAAGCAACATTTTTGTAAGACTGACCCCCACATTTTAAAAAATTCAGTTTGCAAACGTCACAAAAGTACTGCAATACCTGGTTTGCCATTTCCTCACCTGTATGGTTTTTCAGTTCCATAAAGGTTAAAAAGTGTTCAATAGGCTGCCCATCTTTTAAGTATCATGGTACAACACTTAACTCATCTATATGTGATAGATCTGGTGTTGAGTCAACTGACAAGCTAAAATAACCAAAAGAATTTATTTCATCAACAATGAACATGTGGACCTTCTGAGCCATTGGTTCAATGAGTTCTTCACAGATGGTTTTGGGCAAGTGAGAAGGATTTCCTTTTTCAGAATTCCCATTTTTTAAATGTGCCTCATTAAAAATTGATCAAACTGACTTATGAGCTCAAGCAGCTCTAAAAAATTCTCATTCTGCAGTGAACCAAATTTTTCATTTGTTCCTCGAAAAGCCAGGCCACGTTCAGCTAACGTATGAATAACAATTATTACACACTCCAAGTCATGTTACCAGTAATTGCATTCTTCTTTAATTTGTTTTTCTAACTCTTGTCATAAGCCTAAATCTTGCCAGTGAATTAAATATGTTAGCATAGAGTCTTGGTGAGTAGTACTTCTTTCATGATGATTAATTACAATAGTATTTCACCAGCCACTGAACCCTTCTCTTTCAGCAAAATGTGAGGAAAAAATTAAGGGGTAAAAAGTTTACAAACAAATCAGTAAACTGACCCTGTTGATGGTGAATACAATAACCACTCTCTCTTGTATTGCTCACCAGTGGCTTTTACCCCAAAGAAAAGTTTTTGCGAACAGTATGTCGTTGGTTTGCCACTATTGAAAGTCAGGAAAGATTTGCCAAATGACCCATTGTGGTGTTGACAGTCAGTGGATCCATAAGCAATCCAACAAGCTACATCATTAGCAGAGAAATTGAGCCAAAACCCTGTATCTTTTGCTTTAGTTTCTTCATCTTTTGTAGACTGAAGCATTTTACCATAGTCCAGTGCATTTTCATTTTCAGCAATTATTTCAACTTCAGACTGTCTTTGTAGAGCAACTTGCATCAACATTAACACTAGAGATATCAGGAGTATTTAGAGGCAAAGTGAGATCAGTTGTGAGACTTGTGCCAGTTGAGCCAGCTTGTGACACTTCAACATCATCATGACATTCTAACCTTGCTGTGGACAAAGTGGTACTCGTAGGTGTGGAGCTTGCATGAACTTCAGCCTTGTTATAGTTAGATGCAGTACAAGTGACTTCTGATGGCAGAGATGGGTTTTGATTTGGAAGGTCGTGTTGTGTAAGATGAGTGAAAAAATTAGTCAGCTTTCCAGTCTTGGCCACTAAATCCAAAGCATTTTGTTGGTTCTATTTTGCCAGTTTTATCTTTTGTGCACTACTTAATTGAACACGTTTCATCTTGCAATCTGAAAAGTACAGAAATAAAAACGAGAAAAACTCAAAATAATATGGATCATATATAGTTATAATGATGAGAAAAATACTGAAATTCATAAAGAAAAACGTTGGTAAGACAGTCAAACATACTAAACTCTCGGTCTACATTTAGACAAAGATTGTCAGAAAGTTATCATGGGACCAAGGTCCATCAGCATATAAACACTAATTCATAAAACCTTTATTGATTTGCTGCATTCTGACTGGTTGAAAAACCATTCAAGATTGGCTTCAATCCATTTTAGAAGAATTAGTTTTCAATCATTGCAAAAGTTTCATTGTGGTTGTTGCTATGGTAGCTGTATGCAAGAAGCAATGCCAATGAATATGCAAATCCATTATGAGCCTAAAAGTATTCCAAAACAATTTGTAATGAACAACACATACTGTTGTAGCTTATATACACAGTAATCGTTCTGTACTGGTACAAATACATAACATATAATAAATTGTAAACTGTACTGCACATTGAACTGTTAAATACTGGTTTAGGCCCATGCTAGAGTATCTTGATCCTAATCAAATACCCGAAGAATCAGTTGTAACCTCAACTCTGAGCTCCATTTTGACCTGGGGACTTTAGATGAGCTAACAAACCATACACCAACAAAATAGACGTATGTTTGAAACTTCATCTGCATGCGAAGGCAATTTCAAATCGACGGCCTTACATTGAGAGTAGTCTACTTTATTATTCCAGGCTACAGTAGCGTTTCCAGTGTACTTAACACTAAACTAGTTACAGTATTTAGGCCTAACGTGATTGTCGCTCAGTTCTCAGATGACAACACTGACGTTCGGCCTAATGCTGCTACATTGCAACTGAGGTCATTAACGTTAAGCCTAGTACTCAGTAATAACCTTGCTCACATGAACTTGTTCAATTCATGCACTTTTTCAGACAATCCTAAATTGATTTTGTTGATTTGTCGGTTGTTTACGGTATCTTTGTATGACCATGGTGCTACAGTATTATACTACTACTAGTATAGTGAATACATAACAACGTTAAGAATCATGTCTTACGCAGTTCGACCTAAAAGGTCGAATTATCGCCTTTAGACTGCTCCGATCAGTCAATTGTTCTCCCAGCTTTTCAGAAATGTAATATAACTAGTCGCAAAATAGTTTAATTACACCTGAAAGTTTGTCGTCGTTGTCTCTATGTTTGTCTCGGATTGTACGTTTGTTCGTCTCAGAAAAAATATCACCAGAGGGCCGGGTCGGGACATTATGACGTCAGGATAGGATTAAGGAAGAAGTGAGGAGAATATAATTGTAATCTCCATTTTTGGGTCTAAAAATGGCATATGTGACAATTTTGTTGGCTATTTATTAATGGGAATAAAAACAATGGTGCTCGGTCTTAAATCACATTTAAGACCGGGCACGTTTGTTCGTCCCAGAAAAATATCACCAGAGGGCCGGGTCGGGACATTATAACGTCAGGATAGGATTAAGGAAGAAGTATTTATCCCCTAAGTAAATCTTAGCTTCAGATTTGTTTATATTGGGCCAGGCGTGGCCAAGCGTGTTAAGGCGTGCGACTCGTAATCTGAGGGTCGCGGGTTCGCATCCCCGTTGCGCCAAACATGCTCGCCCTTTCAGCCGTGGGGGCGTTATAATGTGACGGTCAATCCCACTATTCGTTGGTAAAAGAGTAGCCCAAGAGTTGGCGGTGGGTGGTAATGACTAGCTGCCTTCCCTCTAGACTTACACTGCTAAATTAGGGACGGCCAGCACAGATATCCCTCGAGTAGCTTTGTGCGAAATTCAAAAAACAAACAAACAAACTGTTTATATTATTACACAATCACAAGGGAATACGTACATGCCCAAATGCGCTTATAGGTTACATGTGATATATGAACGGTGGCATTGCTACTGTGGCATTCCTTTCTGAAAGTTTTCTTGGTATGATAAATTTCAAAAACATGTACTCGCACACAGAGGAGATTTTTTCACAACAAGTTGTTTGAAGCCAAAAAATTACGGCTCACAAAAGCTTTAGTGAGAAAGACACTCATAAAAATATTACAAAACATACGTGAATAATGCAATACTAATGCAAATAAAACTAAAACAAACGAGACGATAATACAAATATAACGTATAAAAACAGAAGCCGAAAAATACCCGTAGAACTAGCCACATCTCCACATCTGTCACCATTTCGTTTGACTTGTGTGACTGTGGTATTATACTCTTATTTTTCTGTAGATGTGTCTGAATAGAGCAGTAAAAGATAAAACAAAACAGTTCCACTACCTATAATTTCTTATAAATAGCCACAGTAGAAGGGATGATTGAGAAAAATATTTAATCTTCAAGGTCAGACATCATAACGTACGAACATCTTTTATTTGAAGCTTTATCAACATTCTGTTCTGCTCTTAACAGTAATATTTCGCAAATCAATGACTTTGTACTTCAGATACATAGTTTAATAGTTTCTCGAAACTTTAATCACTCACCGAGCCATAGAAAACTTTTTTAACAATACAGAGTAAAGTCGAACACGGCAGATAAGGACAATTACAAAAAAATCGACTAAAGTTGAGTGTGGCATGAAAGAGTTAAGGGCATTATAACTGGGTGGAAAACTTTGTGGTGTCCTATTCCCTTGTTACCCTAAGCACGTGATTATTTTACTTCATGGTTAATCCAGAGCTGATTGGCTTGTATTTTCTGTTTCACCCTGTACTTAGATTTTTAAGGAAAACCATTTATATGTAAGAAAACTTATTTCAAGGGGTAATGATATTATCGTTTTCACAATAATTATTTTTTCAGTTTATGTAAAATATAGAAAAACCAAATTCACTTTTCAATACACCCATTGCCTTCGCAAAACCTTATTTAATATTCTACAAAAGTTTTGGGTGCCATATACCAGGTTGTTTTTGTTGTAGGCTGAGTATAATAATAATTGCAAACGAGCCGTTTTGAGAGGATTTTGTTTTCCGTGTAAGTGTAACCTGCGTGCTTTTTGCGCCTTTTTATGTGTGCACAGACTCAGTGGTCAATAGTAGAGATTTTAAAGTATTATATGAATTGAATTTTCCCTGAACAGTGTATTCGTGTTTTGTGCAATTCTTTGCACTCCCTATTATGAATCACTATCACTGTTCACGACAGAGGAGCACAATTCAGAATTAAGATAAAAGATTATTAAATAACTTACGAAAAAAAATGTCGTTGTAAGTTGTTTATTTGAACTAATCAGAATGGTTTTTCAACGAGTTTTATTGAATTCAAGAAGCAAAAAATGTTTTCAAAAGTTTGACGATTAACAATTCTTAAGGAGAATATTCTCGAAACATCGGTCGCAGAAAAACGTTATGATCTCATTTCACGATATAGTTAACAAGTCACCATGTTCTGTACAGAATTATATTACCACATATCAGATCAGTGATATGTTGTTGTTTTTTTCTCAGGAGATAAACAACACAGGGTTGAAAAAGTGCCAAATATAGCTGTGATAATTTGTATAATGTGTTTTGCAAAGATATTAGACCTTGATTTTTTAAACTCCTAGTTGAAAAGAAATGTTGATTTGTTTTAAGTTTCGCTATAAAAACAGTTCTGTTCATATTTGTGTTTTTTATTAAGTATTAATTTGATTGTGTATGCTGCATGTTTTTTGTTTCTCACTAATCTTTGAGTGAATAGATTATGCGAAAAATATGAAAAATAATGATTTTCATGGAGTGAAAATAATATACTAGAATGGATTAAGGGGTGAATGACAGTTGTACTTTTAGTTATTTTGGTAGTAGTCTAAAGTTATGTAATGTTTTAAATACAATTTTTTATTACTGTCAGTTTAGCACAACCTGGCGAAGTCTTTACAGAAACATCTGATTCTTATAACCAAATTAGTAACTTATTCACTGTAATGGCAAATTTTTATTGCAGTGTCAGGTACTGGCTGTACCACGCAGTCATGCTCTAGTTGCTACGTTTCCATACATCGTGAGGACATTAAGTTTTGTCATAAACAGAGCTGAACATGCAGTCGTAAGAAACTAGCACAAATTTAAAATGTTATACTACTTTAAGAAATTAGTCGGTAGTCTATCAATAGCTGAGATTAAGCTTCGAAAAATGTTAATGATTTCATCATTAAGTTTGTTGATAGTTATAACAAATGTTAGGCGTCACCATCCTTCACGTAAAATGCTTTGATTATTGTTAAAAACGTAGATAAATTATACATTATACTCTTATAATGAATATATTATTAGAAACAGTACTTTGACTTGTTTATGAAAATATAGAAGTATATTGGGAAATAGTTTAGTTTAAATTAAAAACAAACGACGCAAGTTTGTTTGTTTGTTTGTTTTGGAATTTCGCACAAAGCTACTCCAGGGCTATCTGTGCTAGCGGTCCCTAATTTAGCAGTGTAAGATTAGAGGGAAGGCAGCTAGTCATCACCACCCACCGCCAACTCTTGGGCTACTCTTTTACCAACGAATAGTGGGATTGACCGTAACGTTATAACGCCCCCACGGCTGGGAGGACGAGCATGTTTGGCGCGAGTCGGGCGCGAACCCGTGACCCTCGGATTACGAAGTGAACGCCTTAACGCGCTAGGCCATGCCGGGCCATTCTAGCAAGTTAAACGTGGAAAGATTTAGGAAATTGGTGGATACGGTATTCGGACAGTATGTGATATTTTCAGCATGTTAAGCGTTACGCGATATATGAGCCAAATGACTACGTCAAAAAAGACTGGTTCAAGCAATGACCATCCTTAATTTCAATACGCTGTCCACTCAGCAGCACCCGCGAGCTAAGTATTCGTATTTAACCGAACATGAAGAAAGAGTTTCGTTGTTATAGCTTCCCCACACTTGAAAGTACGGATGGTATTCACTGATTATTATATTTTTTATTGCCCTGGATACTTCGTATACGTAGCCCAGCGCGTTAATGTCTGCCCTCCTCAGACAACTTGATGAGGCTAACTCGGAAAACTCTGTATTGGGAAGTTTTCTACTATTAGATAGGAAATTGAATTTTGACTTAGTGTCTTGATTTGAGAACGCATCTAGCTTTTTGTTGGTGAGGACGATCTTTATTCCAGTAATGCTAGTTATCGTTTATTCTTCTCAATGTTTGAACAAACAGAAAACTTAATATGGCCCGATATAGGAATTGGAAGCTATCCAAATTAAAGTCGTTAAATGAAAATAAGTGTAGACCTTGGGAAATGGCAGCAGGATCTCAAGAGGAACTCGAGGACTTACATGTGAATCCTACATCAGTTAACAACGACTTTCAGGAAGTTAAAAAGAGTGCTACTAGGGCTAAAAGTAGCAGATTTAATTGTAATGAGCTTATTCTGTTGAGCAACAAATTTTAGCCCTTGGCTTTTGCAGATGAAGAAAGGAAAATAATAGGGTCAGAAAAGGGTGTGAATGATAAGGAGGTTGGTTATAGTTTTAGGTGTTTTCTTGACAAGGCATGTAGATAGGATAATGTGTGGGGTAAATAGTGAGAAAAGTAATCAGATTATGCTAACCAGAAGCATATATATATATATGGTGGGGGATATAACTGACAGAGCAGGACATAAAAGTGGATTAGCAGAAATACATTTTTTGTTGTACATATGAGGCTAATGATGTAGGGGAATGTAGGTTAAAGGATCTAATTAATAAATATAAGGGGTTGATAATGGCAATTAAAGAAAATGTCCATTACTTATTTTGCCAGGGATAGTTCCTAGAATTAACTGTGGAGATGAAGGTATAAGGACGTTACTAGGGCTAAATCCTAGGATGAGCAGTAGACTGGTTGGATTTGTGGAATGAAATCAGTGGGAAAAGGGAGCATTTTTGAATGAGTAATTTATATTTAAATAAGATAGGAGCTGGCTTATTTGTAAGGGAGGTCTGGCATGTCCAGGTGGTTAAGGTGCTTGACTTGTAATCTGGGGGTTGCAGGTTTGAACCCTTGTCACACCAAACATGCTTAGCCTTTCTGTCATGGGGGCATTATAATGTGGCAGTCAATCCCACTATTCTTTGGTAAAAGAGTAGCCCAAGAGTTTATGATGGGTGGTGGTGACTAGCTGCCTTGTTACACTGCTAAATTGAGGAGAGCTAGTGCAGATAGCCCTCATGTAGCTTTGTGCAAAATTCAGTAACAAACAAACATGTTTGCAAGGGATATTAACTCTGCTGTAAGGGAAGTTTCAAATTAGGGTTAGACAGTGGTGAGGACCATCATAACCTAAATGCAAAAGAAATAAAATGTATAGAGAAGTTGAGCATAAGAAATAAGTTTAGAAGTAGTTGTAGGAGTAGGCTTAATTGTTACTATTGTAATGATAGAAGTATAAGAAATAAAATAGATGACATTAGTGCACTGGTATGAATGGAGAACTTTGATATAATGGTAATAACAGAAACATGGTTAAACCTAGATGATTTTAATGACATTTTTTTTTTTTAATATGGAGTTGTAGGTTATTTAGTAGAGATAGAGTATTAAAGAGATGGGGAGGAGTGGCTTTGTGTGTAAAATGTGAGTCACATCCCATTGAAATTGAGAATTTGAAAGATAATAGCAAGGAGATTGAATTCATTTGGGTTTCTGTTAGTGGATATAAAGGGAAAAGGCTTTTAATTGGAATTTATAACAGACCACCAGATAATACTGATGGAATTTTGTGAGAAACACTACAGTGAGATTAAGATTTCAGCTGTAATTGAAGTCGTAATTATAGGTGATTTTAATTTCAGGATTATAGATTGCTAAATGCTAAAGGAAGAAAGATGTTTGGAAACTGTTCAAGATATTTTCCTTCATCAATTAGTTGAGGAACCTACAAGCAACGGTGCTATTGTGCTATTATTGTTAACTTCAAATACTGAAATGATCAAGGGTGGAAATTGAGAACATCTGGGTGCAAGTGATAATTGCTTTATTTGGTTCAATATTTTGGTACATATGGAGATAAGAAATAATGATATTTTGGTCACAAATTTTAAACTGCAAAAGTTGAAGGGGTGCAACAAAAATTATGAGTTTATAATTGGGCGCCTGAGTTATTTAAGGACACTGATTAGATGTGGAAAAGTTTTAAAGATCAGTTTTTAGTATTGAAGATAAACATATTCATTATAGAAAGAAAATGGTAGCTGCAACTGGAAAAAAACATGTTGGTTTTCAAATATAAGAGAAAAATTGAAGAGCATCATAGGTTTAAAAATTCAAATTTACTGGTACAAAGGGAGAGTTTGAAGATTATAGAAGATCAAGGAAGTTGGTGAAGCAGGAAATTAGGACACCAAAAGGGTGTATGACAAAGGTTGAATGAATTCAAAAATTAACAGTAAAGATTACTTTAAATATGTTAAGGGTAAACAAAATGTTAGTGTGGGAGTAGGATCCTTGATGGATAGTAAAGGAAGGCTTTAATGTGATAATTATGAAATGCATTAATAAATTTTGCTTTTTCTTCAGATTTTAGTAACAATTTAAGCAGTATTCTGCATTTTGAACAGTTGGTGGATGGAAACAAGATGACTGCATTAATTCTGAGCTTGTTAAGAAGAAAATTTGTGAAGTTTAAAGAATGATGATTCTCTTGGGCCAGATGATATTTCCTTAAGGGTTTTGAAGGAGGTTAAGAATTGGTTGTGTGGGTTACGTGCCACTATTTTTATTGAAAGTCCACAAATAGTGGGAAGGTATCAGAGGATTAGAAATTGGCTAATGTCACTTCAAAGGTGATAAAAACTCTCTGCGTAATTATAGGCCCATTAGTTTTACATCAGTTGTGGAGAAAGTTTTGAAAGGTCTGATAACAGATGCTATGCAAAGCTAGCTAATAAAGTTTAATATTTTATTAGATATTCAGCATGGTTTGATAAAGGGAAAACCTTGCCTTACAAATCTTTTTGACATTCTTTGAAAAGGTTACAGCTTATATGGATGAGATTAAGGATATAGACTTGGCATATTTGGATTTTCAGAAAGCATATGGCAACATGCCACATAAAAGGCTTGTAAAAAAATCTAAAGGTATGGGGGATAACTTTGCAAATTGTATAGAAGAGTGGCTGAAGGGAAGAAAGCAGAGGTTTGTTACAAATGGATTTCAGTCAAGCTGGATTAGTGTTACAAATGGAGTACCTTGGGGTTCAATCTTAGGATTTTTGCTTGAGTAAATGACATCTGGTTAAACTGCAAGACACCTTTAGGGTGTAATTTCACTGAATCATAAAAGGCATAATGTTTGGCTTTTCTTTACATGTAGGTGCTTGATACATTAAGAATGGTTGAAATAATATTTTAAGTGATAATTAATACATCTTTATTACTTTATAGATTTAATAGATATTTCTTGTTATCTTATTAACATTTTTATGATTGTACTGTAAGCTAAAAATGGCTGCTACTGTGAGTTTTCCTTGTTTACAAGCTCTTTGGTGTTCTAATATAGGATTATCTCTTTAATCAGTTCCTAACAATATAGATTCTGTAGCAGGTAATAATATGAGAATAAAGTGGAAGGAAAGTAATTTTATATCGTTAAAGGAAGCTTTTCAATTGGCAATGGAATGTGAATCAATTAAAGTCACAGATAAGCACCATATTGAAGTTATGGGATCATCAGAGTGAGTAGTAGAGTAATGGAACATTAATTCCCTCTGATGATGAAATAACTGAAAGGGTTAGTTAAATAACTAGTTACACAAAATGGAAGAAATAAACTACATAGCAATAGGTGTTTCAAGTGTAACTTGAAAGGTAATATGCAAGGAACTGTAGGCAAAAGCATGTAGAGAATAAATCTCTTTTTACAGGATGTAGGTAAATGTGAGAAATATAGCCATTGAAGCCAAGCCTGTGTGGAATAAACAGCTGTTAATACATAAGGGAGATAATATCTATGGATGAGTCTTTTACCCAAAGTAGGTCAAAGATAAAATACCAAAAAGGGCTAATCAGACAATTTTACAAGATAAGATAAAGATTAAAATATATTTTAAAATATCTGTCCATGAGTTTATTGATGGGGATCCTTGCAGTTTGTAGATTGACACTAATTTTACAGTTACAACAGTTCTACTTAATTTGATAATGAAGCAGAAAAATAAAAGGAGACAGATTGGTACAAACAGCAAATGGACATGAAGTTGCAGCAGGAAAAAAGTTGGTGGTTATCTTTTCTATAGGAAACTTCTCTATTTGTTATGATGTGTGGGTAATTGAAATTGAGGAAGAATGCATATTGGGAATTGATTTCATAAAGAGTCATGGATGAGAGATTAGGCTAGCTTCAAATATACTCTTCAAAAAAAGAAACGGAAAAGGTAAAATTTGAGACAAATTGTTAATAAGTTTATTCCGGGTAGTTCTGTATGACATGTGTGAAACTTTGCACATTCACTGCTGAACATCCAAAGTCTGCAAAGGCAAAGTCCACTCTCACTAGTTGAAGTTTAACGTCACTCAAGGTCAATAAAGAGTATGCCCCCGTGAGCATCAATAACTGCTTGGCATCTCCTGCCCATGGAAGCAATGAGATGACGAATCACATCCTGTGGAATGGCTGTCCACTCAGCCTGCAAAGCTGCTGCAAGCTGAGGTAGAGTCTGCGGTTGAGGTTGTCGCCATTGCAGATGTCGGTCCAACTCGTCCCAAAGATGTTTGATGGGGTTTAAATCTGGTGATCTGGAGGGCCAGGGAAGAACGTTGATGTTGTGGTGTCTCAAGAAGACAGTGGTGAGTCGGGCTGTGTGAGAATCGTCGATGGTTGCGTATGGTCTGATCAGAAATGTGGTTGTTGAAAACGTCGTGGTGGCGTTCACCATGATGGGTTGCACATGGGGCTTAAGAATATCGTCGATGGTTGCGTATGGTCTGATCAGAAATCCTACGCAGCCCTGGTATGGTTGAGGCAGTAGACGTCGCAGTGGTGGTCCTTTCCCGAAGGTGACGTAACCGGATGTAGCGATCTTGTGCGGGCGTGGTCACACGAGGTCTGCCAGATCGTGGACGGTCATGAGTTGATCCATGTTGTTGGTGATCATTCCATAGCCTTGTTATGGTGCTTGGGTGGACATTCACAGCTCTGGCAACATCTGATTGAAATTTGCTTGCTTCCAAGCGACCAATGGCGTTGTTGTGTTGTGCTTCAGTCAGTATTGGCGTAACTGTATTGCGTGTCAGTGGCTTAACACTGAGCTATGGAAACCGAGAACCCGTCACTTTTATAGGGATTTTTCACATGTTGCACTTGCAGAACATGCAGTTCTCTCAAACAAATTTATTGGACACGAATGCGTTTTGGCAAAAAATCCGTTGTTTTCCTCCATTTTCAAAGTGCACAACTTTTATTGTCATTTTGGTCTGACAATCAGTGCCTTAACACATGTAACATCACATATTCTGAGCTTGTAATGTTATTCAACATATTTCTCTTTAAAATAAAAAAATATCCCTTTTTGCTTGCCTTTTTTTGAAGAGTATAGCTTCACAGTCTGTGACAAAGAAATCCTTGTGCACCTAATGACAATTAATACACCTGAGGTTGAACTTCTAGGGCCATGAAAACAATAAATTATTTTCTGGATGAGACATCATAAGACAGTATCTCCACATAAAAGAAGTTCAAGCATAAGCAGAAGTAGTCACCTTTGAGAAAAGGTGTTGCTCGTGACTACTGTAAGCCTTTGGAATTTGTAGGGGCTTGGTTCCAAAAATTTCTAGATATGTAACCATAACCACAGATCTAGGAGCATTAGTGTTTCCAACTTTTGCATATCCTTGAAACTTGTAACTTAGCTATAGGGCTATTAGAATTTTATTGGCCTTGATGTAGTAAAAGGTTCATGCAAGCTATTCCTGTTGGTTGTTGAGCCATAGAAAACAGAAGATAGGTGTCAAGTCATCGATCTTTTTCATCTATATCAATGTCTAGATTCTCCAATTTTTCACAATTTATTCATTTCTTAATCTGAGTTGATATTTTATACAGGGATTGTAGATGTCCAAGTTTGTTGTAGTCAGCTCTCTTTCTACACACTGCCATAATGGTGGTGTTCAACCACAGTTTTTATCTTTTTTTTGTGCACAGGGGTCAAGTACTGCAGTTCTGGATTTTTAACTTTCAGGCTTGCATTGGCTTCCCATGGATTCTGCCATGTTGTACAAGTTTTTCTCATCATCCATCCATTGCATTGTGTTTACACCATTCCATACATGACTGGCTAATTCTGACATCATGTTAGTTGTCAAAACATCACATCCTGGTTCTACTTTGAGCAAAACCAAGGCTGGCTTCATTCTTAGGGCTGAGACATTTATTTTTGCTCCAGTTTTGTATGTCATCTGTTTGACAATTTTCTCTTTTACATCATGTCTTTCATTTAGGCTCAGCTGACTCTGATCTGGCTTCACTCTATGGAAGAGAAAACCTGACTTTTATTCATCTCTCTTTCTTACACTGCAAGAAAATGTTAACTTCAGAGAATCAAAACTAGGTATGACATGGCATGGACAAGAGGTTGTGTTTTTAGTGGATATTGGAGCAGCTGTTACCCTACTCCCTCTTGCAGAGCATCAGTGTTCCATGAAAACCAACACTTTGGCAAGTTAGCATAAACGTTTGGTGAATGGTGATAATCTAAATGTGGTGGAGAGGCTAGTTTCTGGTTTTGGCTAGGCAACTTCACATGCTGAGCAAAAGTAGTTGATATTTTAGGGATTCATTTAATGTGTAAACTACCAGCCACTTTTGCTTTTGAACTGTAATTATTTGGTAAAATCATCAAGTAAGAACCAGATTAGGCCTGAAACAGTGAATTGCATGGTTGCAAGATGAAAAGGAAGTGGTAATTCTGGTAAACCACATTTATGTACAAGCAGTGTCTGATGTACTGTAGATACAGTTTAGTGTGTTGTCACCATATGCTGCAGTGACATAATTTACTGAAACACATATGTTTGAAAAGTGTGCTGCAGTTGTTTGAACAGTGACTTTCTTGAGTATGGATGTTGTGCCACTGTTGAGATGTAGCACTAACATTCATTTATTCAACTTCCAGTTGGAATAGTCATCAGAACAGAGGCAGAAATTACACAAAGTAGTTGAGTAGCAAGTGTTAAGAATCAAGAATGAACGTGGAACTTCTACAACATTTAAAGTCTTGAACTGGAGATTGTGACAGTAATTTGAACTTAGTGAATTGCTAGGCCATATTATTTGGGTAAGTATCACCAATATCCACACCATGTTACTTTTCAAGATTTGCAATTCCAGGAAACTTTATGAAAGTGCTCTCTTCCTTAGCTATGAAGTAGTTGACATCAGTAAGCTTGTCCACCCTCTCTTGCTCTTCAGCCTCAGCATTTTTCATGGAAATACTTGCAAAAACAATAAAATGTTTGCATATATAATTTAGAGTTACTTGATAAATTTTATGATTATCAGTATTTAATTCAATTTGACCCAACACTTGGACAGGGAAGATACTTATTTCCATGTTAATTTTACCAGCTGGTTCAAAAGGAGAGCAGGAAAAATAAACTTTACTGGTTTTAAATCTAGGCTCTGTCATTGGTGGTTATAACTACTTTTCCTGATTTTATTTAGTTGTTTCATGTTGCAGGTAATTTTTGATATTTTAGGAAGTTTCACTTGAGTGTTTATGGCAAACAAAGCACAAACTGAAAATTCAATAAAATATTATGATGTTAGAAGCCTACTGATTGAAGTAGATCTATAAGTGTCATGTCCCCTGTGTCAGTTCATGCTGCTCTAATATTGAAGATCAGACCTCCTGCGTTTCTCTGTGGAAACTTTCTTCAGAGAAATGACATTTCATCAATGAATGCATAATTCAAGTTTCTGATTAATTTCACTTTATCTTTTTGTCTCATAGACATCTTCCAGACAGTTGTGGTTACATATTGATAATCTTCACTGCCTAGTGTCCAGTTAGATCACTTGTGATCTATTTCTGGACTGTTGTAAGTTTCACTGGCCTGATTAGATCTGCAAAGTCAGAATTCCACTTGATATTCACTCAGTCTGACATTGGCTTTATTTGCTGATTGTAATCTTAACCCTCCCCTTAAGTTTTGTGTAATAGTGCTAGACCATGTAAAAGTAGAACTGTGTGCATTGTCAACAGTTTGAAGGGGGATAGGATAATCTAATTGATGGTAACCTGGATAACATGATTCTCACATCATGATGGACAAGTATGGTACTGATATATAATTGTAATTTGTTCTTTCATGTGGAACTTGTAGCTATGATATAATATTTTATCCTTTTTCTTACACAGCTCTATTTTTGATCAGTGATAGGTATGATAGGATCAAAATTGATTAGCACAAGACCTGTTTTGTTTTGCATTTTGTGATGCAGTACTGGTTATTTTAACCTTTGATCTTTGATTAAATATTCCAGAGAGTCATCTACTATAATGTTGCACACAACTAGGCTTCTGGCAATTTAACACTGGAACTGATTTTATTGACAGAGTAATGTTTCTTTCTCAATTGATGTCAGATACATGTAAAAGAAGTGGTCAAGCTAACTTATGAAATTTTTAATGAATATCAATGTTTTTCAAGTGAGCCATATTTTTAAAAATTTTTTACATTGTAGTGCATTAATATTACTGAAATAAATATCAGTCATTTTTCTTCCTCCATCTAACATACTGTCTTTTATTTTTGTTTTTCTCATTTAATTATTGTATTTTTATTGTTTTAATCCTTTTTTCATAGGAAAAACATTGTCCTAAGGGGTAACCATGGCTACGTCTCGTACTCCAAGGGTTATCACTCCAGACTATTCACTCGTGGAAGGTCTTGATGATGAACCATCAGATAAAAAAGTTACAGAAACTGGTAAGTTACTTCCTAAGATGTTGGTTATCATTTGAAAAACATGGAATGATAAAGTGATCCTTAGTTGTATTAGTAGTAAAATGATTTAAGAGTGTGTGGGCTATTAATACAACAGTAACACCTCAAATAGTATACTTGTTGAGTACAAGAGGTTGGCTGTGGTGACTAAGTCTGTTAGTAGTTTAGAAAATTTACAGCTGTTTTGTTTTTTTACTAAGGATTGAATGTCATGCCTGAGTTGTCTTTTTTTTTTTTTCTATGTGTATGTTTATTTGAAATATTGTAATTAAAAAGGAATGCAATAACTCCCATAGGTACATTGTTGTATCCTTGTACATGAATGATTGTATATCAAATGGCAACTCTCTGCTAGAAGTTGAAGTCTTTGAAAAATAGTTTGTGAGAAGAAGAAATTTCACAAGGTGATTTGCTAAATCCAGTCCAAATCCATTATCATCATTTCTTTTTTAAATTTTTTTACTATTAATACTGAAGGATGCTATTTACGTGAGCAATTATACATCAAAGAATGAGTCATTGGTTCCATTATGTATGTAATTTAAGAAAAGTATGTTTTTTTCATGGTATTAACTACAGGTAGACATCAGAATTTGGTTTATGTATTAGGGTGGTCCTCACTTTTGAAGTTTTGATTTACAATATTCTTATCTCCACATTTTGTTTTAACTTTTAAGTAATTCACACTAAAGTTTTTCTATATTGATTAATATTTTGGGATTGCTAGAAGTAATTGAAATTTTACCTTGTAAAAGATATGTCTTTTATGTGAGCACATTATATCTACATATTCTGAATATGCTAGAATGTTGAAGAACATTCCCTATATAAATAATCTGTGCAGCCATTTGAGGGGTAAAGGGCTGTGTCCTTGCATTTGTTAACTTGCATTAAAAATTTTATTGAACTATTATTAATTAATAGTCAATAGTGAATTAACGTCAATAAGTCTAGAATCAAATTGTAGGTGATAATTCAAAATTTTTAATATTATGTATGAGTTATTTTTTTAAATTTAAAAGTAAACATTAAAATAACATTTAAATATAGATTTCAGTGAGTTATGTGTTATGTTTAAAATTATATTTTTTTTATGTCAAAGTACTGAGCCTGAAGTTTCATACAAATTAGGAACTGAAGTTACTAATATTGACAAGCTAGAAATTAAAATAAAAACCTCCTGTCTTTTAATTTTGTAGAGATATGGCTTATCAACTGAATCAAACAAGGTGGCCCTGTTTAACTTGTTCTATTTTCTGATATGGTCCCTCATATACACTTACTTCGGTGTATGGTATGTGAATAACCAATCAAGAGCTCAGAGTTATCCCAAGTGTGCATTTCCCTGCCATTTTAATCTTTCAAGAAGCTTTGACGTTTTTTTTTACTCAAAATTTCAGTTATGTAAGTTGTTTCTTTAGTTTGCTCAAGGTTTCATATTTTTTAAATCTAAATAAATTTTAGTTAATAAGCTTAATATTTATAGTGGAATTCAATGGTAACAGTGGAGTTATTTATGGCCTTTTTGGTTATTCAATTGTATATATAAAACCTAAAAATTTTGTGTGATATCCTCCACAAGGAGAACATTAAAAGGCTTAGCAACCTATGTCCAACAACAACCGAGTACAAAGATCATAGTGAGAAAAGATAATTATTTGCTTTATTTCTTGGTTTATAGTTCTATATTTTCAGAAAAATAACTTTAATTTATTTCTAAGTAATACTAATATATGTATATAATGTATAGCAATTGAAATAAGACTATATATTATGAAATTTATATTTTATATTACTAGGCATGACTAGGCATATTATAGGTCAATATAATAAAAAAATAAATATACAGTATTATGAGACTTAAGTTACTTAGACTAAACATTTGTATTTTTGTGTTATGTAGTTATTCTAGCATGATAAAAACATAATTTATATTTATTTCCTAATATTTGTTATGATAGTTATGATGTTGGTTAAGTAACAGACCCCACATAGTAAGAATATAAAAACTAACATAAAGTATAAAGTCTTTCTGAAAAAAAAACAACATTTGAAATGTATTTAGGAGGTTTTAGAGATTACAAAAATAATATTTAAGATTTTTTGGATTAATAAGTTTTTTTTAATCATAACATGAAATCATTTTGCACTCCAACTAGAAACAAAACAGACTCTATTTTCACAAACAAATCTTTAGTAAAAATATTTCATTTAAAAATAGATTTTTAGTGTACAAAAAGCTTGTAATCTTTGCTAAAAATCTGCCAAATTTCATGAAGATACAGATAATATATTGGAAGTTATAATGTGAAAACTTAATGCATGAAAGTGTGTAGACAAATTTGTATATTATACCAAGCCCATTGTGAAAAGGTTAAGCAGGTTCTTTTTTATCATTTAAACTAATTCTAACCATATCAGTGTATCACTGGATGTGGATACTGTAACAAGAAATAAGACTTTAGATGTTTTGTTCAGAAAACCTGAACTAACATGAAGCAAATTACCTTCAAATAGGCAACTGCTGTGTGTGTTTTTCTTTTAACATAAAACATAACAGAACACAGTTAATGAAAACTTAAAGATTATGACTAAGAATGCCCTAGGTTTTGGAAAGAAGGCTTGAATTCCAATTCAACCAGAACATCATGCCATTATCAAACTCTGAAAAAAATGGACAAAACTAAAGGAAAACTAAAACATAACAAAGCAGATTTTGTCAGTAATCTCAGTGACCTTTCTGACATCATTCATAAGGATACTCTGATGAAGTTTCAAGAAGACGGGGATTTTCTTTTTGCTCAGAAGGAAAGAGGATGTCATAAATGCATGGACCAGAAAGATAAGGTTCTTTCTTTAACCTTATCATGACAAGTTATGGGTTAAAGACCATGATATTGCATTTGTTGACTTGTATTGAATATTTAATTGAACTTCTAATTAAAATTTGTCATTATGTTTTGTATGAAACTATAGATTATAATTCAAGTTTTCTTATTTTGTATTTCATTTTTTAATTTAAAAGTAAAAAAAAACACCTAAACATCAATTGTTTTGTGCCACATGGAATGTTGAATGTAGCACGTAAATGTTTATGGTATCTAAATAAAAGATCTGTAGTTTTGTACAAATTAGGAGCTCAAATAATCAATATTTAAAAGCTAGAATATAAAATAAAACCATCCTATCTGTTATACATGCTGATATATTGCTAATGTACTAGATCAAACACACTGGTCCTGCTCACTTATTTCAATTTTTTGAAGCTGTTCCTTGTATATGCTTAATTTTATATATAACACATGAATAACCAATCAGGAGCTCAGAATATCCTACAAGTGTTTTTCTCAGCCATTTTCAAATATAATGAAGTTATCTTTTTCTTTCAAGATAAACTTTTGTGTTGGTAAGTTGAGTCTTTAGCCTATTTGGCATTTCATATTTTTTGAGACCTGAATACAGCTCAGTTACTAAACTTGCTAAGTTATAATGAAATTATTTGATATAGATATAGTAATCTATTATAGTTTTAGTTATTCAGTTGTGTATATAAAACCTAAAAAAAAACTGTATCATTTCAAATCCTTCATATGCGACATTTCTTACAACAAGCAGCAACTGAATACAAATATTGTAAATATAAGAGATAATTGCATGCTTTACTTCTTTATTTATTGTTCTGTGTTTAAAAAAAAAAGTTTACAAACATTTGTAAAAAGTAATAATTTATACACATATAATGTATTATAACTGAAATGTGATTGTGTTTTGCAAAATACTAGTCCACTAAAACACAGGTCACGTTTATATTTTTGGATTCTGTAATATGAGTGCATATGTAATATGAATAGCTTGCAGAATTTTGTAAACATATACATTATGTGTATATTATAATATAATTACTCTCATAGATATTTTTATGGTTACAAGCTGGGTGGATTTCATCCAACTCTTAATGAAAGGGTTAAAAGAATCAAGGGCTGTGAGGAGATGTGAGGTGAGTATGGATATGAAATAACATGCAGAACAGGCAGAGCAAACTTTGGTGAAATTGTCAGTGGTTGGGAATCATCCAACAGCACTGATGATGAGGTTGGAGGATGCAGTTTCAGTAACAGTGATGAGGATAGAGGAGCAATTGAAGAATCATCATCATCTAAGTTTAATAGCAGGTATGGACAGAACAAAGCTGAGTGACATAAAAGTAACATTTGTCACAACTTAGTCTTGGTTATGTTATGCATAAGTTAACCATCAACCATTTCTTCATTCCAAAGATGTCAACATTGCTTATGTGAAGAACATATCAAAAACTTAAAGGAACAGTTCCAGTCAACAGTCTTGCCTGTAGTTTATTGGGTTAACAAGCTCCTTAATGGTCTAATAGGGAAAGAACAAGTGGATCATCAGCCATTGATCCTGTCTGAAGTGAGAGTAAGTCAACTTCTGAGTGTTCCAAAGTTGATTTCGAGCACTGGAAAAACTCAAGTTTCTGCAACGTTGTATTTTCTTGAAAAATGGGGAGTCATTAATTATGTAAAGACAGCTTGCTTTGACAACAGCAAGAAACACCAATAACAGAAATGATGCTTGTGTTTAAACAAAGATTAAACAAGAATCTTCTGTATTTAATATGTTGGCATCATGTTTTAGAATTTTTCCAGACACGTGTAAAAAACTTTCAAATACTGTAGGAGGCTCTTGTACAAATATTGCAATTTTCAATTGGTTTCAGCATTCTTGGAATTATGTGGACCAGTTGAATTATTATACTGCAGCTGACCTTAATGAAGTAGCAGAAGCTATATAGGAAGTTATGGACAGTGTTATTGAGTTGTTGGAAGACAATTTTAAGTCAGCCAAACCTAGAGATGATTATCAAGAGTTTCTTGAATTAGACATAACCTTTCTTGGTAGCATCCTTCCTCGTGGAGTACAATTTATAACACTTGAAGCACTGCATCATGATGATCAGTGGCCGAGGCATTATATACTTAAGAACTGAATGTGTATGGGCCAGTTCAAACTAATTAGATATGAAGAAAAAACTCCCTGACATCTGTATTTTTATGGTGCAAGTCTATTTTAGGGGATGTTCTCACTACTACTGATGCCATTTCTACTTCTTGCAATGCCCTTAATTTCCCACAATTTCTTGTCAAGTGTAATTCTGAATAAAAGCATGGATGAATCTCTAAAGGACCACCAGCTGAATATCAGGAAGTCTGAAGATATGTAAATTGAAGATTAAATCACAAAGAACACAATAGATTTATTCAGGTGCCTCAAAATTCCATCTGTTTTTTCTGGATTATGATCCCAAGTCAGAGGAGCTCAGAAAAGACTACAAGGAAGTACTACAGACAATTCAGTACTTGAATACATGTGTTAAATGATCATTATGAAGGGCTGTGGCTCTCATTGAAGAGTATAATGCTATCATATCAAAAGTACAGAAACAATATCTCCTTCAAGTTGTGCATGATCATAGATGATGCTTTCTTAACATCAAAAGTTTCTCACTGCACCACAATCATATAATTATGTAATCATACTATTGTACATGAAATAAAATAATAATATGCTTTAAATAAATCATTTAAAATACAAAAATATTTTATATCACATTGCAGTTTAGAACTTCAACCTCATTCAGCAGTGTCTAAATATGGATGAAGTTTGACATTTAATGTTTTTTTGTACAGTGGAACAAAATTAGGGGATGAGAATTTTAAAATTTTAAAGCTGAAATTTTACTTGCAAATAAGGACCACCTTAATTATATATATAAACATGTATATATATGTGTGTGTCACAATCAGATTATAACTTAATATTTTCTAAAAACCAAAAAGATCTTAATCCACTCAAAGCATACATGTTAAATTTTTTACATTAGAATTTGTGAGCCCCCCAGTGGTATGTTCTGTGGACTTGCAAGGTTTTGATATCTGTGGTGGGAAGAGCACGTTGTGTAGCTTTGTGTTTAACTTCAAACAAACAAACAGGAGTTATGAATGCACCCACTTCTTTATTCAAGAATAATTTGTTACATGTAAATATCAATTCATCAATCTACTGCATCAAATACTGAAATTAAGCCCAATCATTACTCTACAAGTAGTAACAAGTGCTTCCATTCTTGAACATTTTATTTTTGTCCACAGTGACAAATTGCCTTCATAAATTAGTTAAATATAATGTGAATAACCCCATAAAGTTAAAACAATAACATCATAATTACATAACTGTGTGTACTTGACATTTATAACAAATTATCCATAAACTATTTCCATACATCACATAACACATGTACCAAAATACATACATACATACATACATATATATATATATATATATATATTTATAGTTACATATTAACTGAGGCATATTTGCAGTGCATGATGATGCAACTGAAAAAAAAATGCAAATAACCTTTAAAGCCAGTGCTATTGTTGGTTGCTCATTTCACAGACTGATGACTTTCATGTGCCACCTTCTGTGATAAAACAATACCAATTTAGTTAATAACACAAGAATGAAAATAATCACAAACAAAAATCAAAAGAAATGCCATACCTTTCATAATTTACCATTCATGTCCACTGCAAAATGTATGCATATACACACAGTATAAAATAGTAGATACACTAAGAATGATAGCAAAATTATTTGTTGTCATACAACAGCATCCCACACAGTTCAGTATATGTTGAGTGATAGTGAGGTATTTTCAAGTAAGAATTGACTTCCCAGCAAATTATCTGAGAGAGAGACTCACTAATAACAGCAGATTCACTCTGGAAATATTGGGAGTAACTCTGAATTGAATAACGTGAGTTTTCCTAATGTCTGTCTGAAATAAAGAGACTGGAAAAATGTGGCAGAAATGAATACAGTTTTTATTATGAAATAAAGAACTGAACCAAGAAAGTGCACCTGAATTCATAAGGTAAGTTTGATTTCTTTTTCTGACAACTAGTGTTACTGTGTGATCTTGTTTTCATTAGTCAACTGTTATATATGGTAAATATCAACTTGACCAACAAAGAATGTTACAATTCTAAACCTTTTATCATGTATACTGTATATCACAACAATATAGTGTGTGGCAAATGGGCATTATCTACCATGGAGAACAAAGACACAAGGCAACTAGAATAAGAGAATCTCGTCAAATTTTTGGACCATCTGTTTATGCTGAAACAGCTTACAAACTGAATGAATGAACAATTTTAAAAATTTGTACGAACTTAAAGTGGGTAAAAAATGTAATATATTCCAATATCACAGATGCACCACCATTTAGAAAGTTAAAATTCAAGGAACGTGTGTAAATATTTAAAATGTTAAAATACTCAAATGATGAACATTGTATGATACACAAATCTTTATTTTAAAAAAAACAAACACCAGTTCTAAAACATACTTTACATGTTTTGAGGTTGTTCATTTCATCCTTAGTCCCCTCGGTGTGGATCCCTGTACGTGGTGAGGGGACTTCCTAGGGAAGGTTCTGTTCTTTTAGTTTACCTCCTCTGGGATCTAAACATCCACCCACGTGTTTGCTGTTCGTGGCGACCCGTGAAGGGGAGAAGAGGAACCTGGTGGTTGAGGGGTCCAACCCAAACACACCACTTTGGTCTTGAATTCCTGTAAACGAGCAGCCTTTGGGTAGCCCCCCTTGGGTCAGTTGGCTGGTTTACTTGGGCTAGAGTCAACTAAGTACCAGTGTTTGAAGTTCTCAATGGGTGTTGTGGACATTGTGTCTGATTTGGGTGTTTGGGTATAGAGCTCACGAAATTCTGGCGTTGCTGCAATGTCCTTGAATGACATTGTAGTGCATCCCCTCGTAGGGCTTCATGGCGGGTGGGGTCAGTGGGTACCGAAATTTTCCTTTTTCCTATGGAACCTCCTTCAAAAAATTTAAATAAAATATTGAAAAAATGTCAATAGGTAAACAACCACGTCTTGAAGACTCTAAGCAGCAGTCTTCAACATCTGTAACACACGTACCTCATTTTCTTATATTATATTCTCTTTCAGAAAAACCTTCAGGGCTAATGTCCCCCTTTTTTATTCAGAAGGGACTAGAGGGTCTTGCTGGCTCTCCAAAGTTCGTAAAGAAGCTTCAATCTGGAGATATATTGGTTGAAACATCCACAACCCAACAGAGTGAACTCCTGTTGAATTGAGGTTACTCCTTATGCTACCTTGATTCATCACGAGGAGTTATTGTTCAGAGGGATTTGAAGAACGTTCCCGAGTCAGAGATTCTCGCTGATCTCTCCTCTCGGGGGAGTTTCTGCAGTGAGGTGCATCTCTACTCGCAAAGACGGAGTTACACTGCCGACAAATAACCTCATTTTAACATTTACATCACCACGTGCACCTGCCACCATCAAGGCAGGTTATCTAATTTGCAGGGTATGGCCGTACATTCCAAATCCTCTTGGAATGAGGTATGAGCGTATGCTCCCTGATTACAATCTTTCTCTTTTCAATGCTGGTTTTTCCACTTATTTTCATGCACCTAGTCAGTCCTTTACTGCTATTGATCTCTCGGTTTGCTCCCCTTCATTATTTTCCCATTTTTCATGGAGGGTTGACAGTAATCCACTAGGCAGTGATCATTTTCCTATACTTTTGAGAGAGACTGGCCGTGGTCGATGCCACCCTACCCGCGTGCCCCGGTGGAAGCTGGATCAGGCAGACTGGTCCACTTTCACTGCTCTCGCAGAACTTGCTCCTGCCATCGTGAATCAGCCATCAATAGATGACTGTGTGGCAGCGGTAACTGACTGTATTATACAAGCAACTGCTCAGTGTATTCCTAAAACCTCGACGCGTTTTCCACAATATCCTCGTCTGTGATGGAATCCTGCTTGCCGCTTGGCACAGAAGGCTCAAAAACAGGCCTGGGATACTTTCCGTAGATATACCACACTTTCGAACCGCATCACTTTCCAACGGGCCCATTCACGTGCGAGGTGGGTGAGACGTCAAAGCCAGAAGGAATCTTGGATTAAGTTCACAACTAGCATGTCTTCTACCACCAGTTCCAAGGTCATATGGGACAGGATTTGAAAGGTCAGTGGGCACTATAATTCTGTCCCCCTTTCCATCTTACTTTCTGATGGCCAAGAGGTAGCCGATGTCCGGAGCATCGCCGATACTCTAGGTGAAAGCTTTTGCCAGGTATCTAGCACTTCTGCTTGTACCTCCACCTTCTTGGCCATCAAGACTCTGGCAGAGCATTCACCTCTTTCCTTTCAAACTGACTGTCTTTTTTACTATAATTGTCCCTTTACACTGGTGGAACTGAAAATGGCCCGTCATCGGTCAGGCAGTACATCTGTTGGACCTGATGATGTACACTATGACATATTGCGCTATCTCTCTCCTGCTTCTCTTGATATTCTTCTAATTGCTTTTAACTGGACCTGGCAGGAGAATGTTTTTCCTGATGCCTGATACCTTTCTCTAAACCTGGGAAAGGTCCCAAGATTCCTTCACAATACCGTTCAATTGCTTTGACGAGAATCAGAGAAGCCTTTCTCAAATGCCAACATCTTGTTTCAATATTCTTTGACATTGAGAAGGCTTATGACACAACACGGAGGTATGGCATTTTGCGAGACCTCCATATATATTGGTTACGTGACCATTTTCCCATGTTTATTAAAAATTGTTTAATTAGTCATCTTGAGTACAAATAAACTTTTAACATCGTATGAACCAGAAGTTTTTTTCTTGTTTGTTTCATTTATTGTTATATGTTTGGAAATTTACTAAAATTTAAACATATATGAGTACATAGTAATAACATGTTACTTATAGTGATCAAAATGCAATTGTATTAGACAAAATACTGTTATACCAGTGATATATTTTTAAATTGTAGGCCAGTACATGTAATGAACATGAGTTATTTTACAACTCAGCTGCAAAGTGCACAGCCCATACATTTTTTTACAACTTTATTATTATTAATGTATGATAGAAAACTTAGCATCAAAATATTGTTTATAATTGAAATGCTGATATTATAAAAGTTTGAACTCAAATATAATATCTTGCCTCTGTTCACACACAAAAAGCTCTTTGTTGTCACAAATTTTCACTCACTACCATCCTTGTTGCTTCATTTTATTACTTCATACTAACATGCAACTGATCATGCAGCAACCTTCTGCCAATAGGAGTGTATATTGTCTAACTTCTGTCTTAAACTCTGAAGCTTTTTATCTGATAATGTAAAAGAAAACTACTTCTTCACTAGATGGAAACAGACACAGCTGCATTAGTACCACAATTTTTGGTCAGATCTTGTTGTATTCTAAAATCCTATGTTTTTTACATTAAAATAAAGTAGAGAACAATGTTTTGACCTTCTTAGGTGATCTTCAGGTTTTTTAACCTGATGATGACCTAAAGAAGGTCAAAACGTTGTTTTCTGCTTTATTAGTAAAAGTGTTAACACCCATACCAGCCATCCTGAGATACATTATTATTACTGGTTTGCTGAATATTTATCCTAAATGTCCAGTATGCTTTTGCTCACATAAATGTGAATTAAGTGAAGCCCTTTCTGACATATTTTGGTTAAAAAGGGTGTCCAAAAAGCAATATTTAGATAATATTTTGCAGAACCTAATTACAGTGGCAGTAATGGAATAATCTTAAATCATGTGAGAATAGAACACATTTTGCAGACAGTGTGAGGCTCTGACAAAAATATTCTAGGATATATTAACTGCTAAGAAGTGTTATTAAACTTGGGCCGAAAACAACATTGTTGATTTTTTTTCAGATGATCATAACTGACATGCAACCAATTTTAATTGCAGAGGATACTGGATTCAACAAATTAATGTTATTTATTAAATCAGATTACAGAATATTGTGTCAATAAATAATTATTGGATGAATGTAATTTATGTAATAGTATAATTAATGCTTATCCTTTAATCAAAGAAGGTGATTATCATACCCATTGCTATTATTTTTTTCTTATTATTTGATTGTTTTTATACATCTATTTATAAACATATATGCAGTAATTTATAAAAAGCTATTTGTTTAAGAATAAGTGATAACACTTTGAAAATATTTTCCTTTAAATGAGTTAAAATAATTTTTAAGAAACCTGTTTTTAAATTTAAACTTTTAATATATTAATCAGAATATAGTACCCAAACACCCCAAAGGAGAATGTATAGAAACTTTGTCACTTGAATAGAAACTCACTTGAATGACCACTGTGATATACCGTGTTTGCTTGAGGCAATGATTTAATCAAGTCTCCACAAGCACGTATAATCCTTTTCATGAGGATGAAATATTTTTAAACACATTACTGAAAAAAGATTCTTGTTTTAGCTGTGGAAAGGAAAAACTTTGCGTGTTTAAAACCTACAGTGTTTACATTCATTAGAGACTGTAGTGTCCTGTTCAATTTTTAGAAAAACATAAAACAAGGGAACAGTTTTGTAATGATTATATATATTCAGTAAGCACATTCTTGTTTGTGTTAAATTAACCTGGATAATTTTCAAACTTAATAAGCAACTGGTCTTTTTGTTTTAACTTAATGTGTATACTACCCTACATCCATTATTTTCATGCAGTCTTGTAGTTTTACATTATTTTGAAATATGATCACATTTATCAAACATCTACAATCTTCTAGTTTTAAAAACTCTTCATGTTGTCCACATTTATTAAATATTCAACTTTTTTTTAGTTTCATTAATTATTTAGGAAAAGAATTTGCTTTAATTAACCTGCAGTCATTTTATATTAAAATGCTTTTAGTGTTAAAATTACTAGTGGCTGTGAAAGGAGTAAGAATCAGTTTTAGCCTTTTTTAAATACGGTTTCTTAGTTATCTGATAGAGTTGTAAAAACTAAAAACAAGTGTGTGTGTGTGTGTGTGTGTGTGTAATGGCAAAGCATGAACTCATTTATGTTTGTTTTTATGTGTTTATTAACAGATTTATTGTTTTTTCTTTAAACTGCTGAGTCTCCATTTTAAAAATAAAAATATAGCTATTCTTCATCTTTGAAGATTTGATGAAAATCTACAAATAATGATAACGTTTTTTTTTCAGTAGGTCTTATTATTTGAATTTGTGATAATGTTTGGTTACATTTTGTGTGCTCAAGACTGCATTATTCTGCTGTAATTTTATTCATAAATGTAGTATTTATCTTCATTCTGTTTACTGTGTTTAGTGAAAAATGGGGGTATTATATAAGATTAAAATAACTTAACTTTTGTACCACTTTATCTCATAACTGTTACTTTATCTATTTGACATTCAGCCATGGGTATTGTCTAAAGGTAACTTTACAAGAAATATTAAATTATCTCTAATTAGTTATCATAAAGGTCATAGTTGCTTTGTTCATTATAAATTTATATTTATTTACTTAGAGTGCTTATGTGTATTGTTTTACTAATAGTTAGCTTTAAAGCTAGTAAAATTATTGAGGTATTAAAAAAATGAGTATATTTTTTTAATGTGTATTCTTTTACAATGATGGTAATTAATAATTTTGATTGTGTGCAGGTACTAGATGGAAAAGGTTTCACCCACTTCGAGCTGTTCGCAGGATTTTCAGGTGGAAGATTAAGCGAGATGATGCAGAAGAAAGTCATGGTCCTAATAAGAAATCTCATTCTACTAGTGAATTGCAAAATGTTGAGATTCAGGATAAAAGGTAAATTAACAA
Source organism: Tachypleus tridentatus (assembly GCF_004210375.1). Classification (NCBI taxonomy): domain Eukaryota; kingdom Metazoa; phylum Arthropoda; class Merostomata; order Xiphosura; family Limulidae; genus Tachypleus; species Tachypleus tridentatus. The sequence goes on along the minus strand of NC_134827.1, from coordinate 91,465,319 downwards.
ATACTTTTTTGGAATGTTGTTTGTTTTTGTTAAAATGTCTTTTTTATCTTTGTGTTTATTCTGCTAGTACATAACTTTTCTGTTAAAAAAGCAATAAAGATAAAACTCCTAGGTGTGGTTTTTACTCTCCTCTTAGCAACTTTTCATAGTATGCTGCTCCTGCATCTGTTTAGTTGCTTGTTTAGTTGAAGTGTTCAAGGTGATACCAGAACCTGAAAAAACAAAGAAACTGTATATTTTGGACTTAGTGAAATTCAGTTGTTAACAAGATAGTTTTTAATGTGAATTAATAAACTGCTATACCATAGTTATTTTGATGAATTTTGATAGTTTCAACATAATGTGAAATTTAAATTTTTCTCTAGTTAATAAGACAGTCCTATACGTTAATTGAAAGGATTAAAGTAGTTCTTCCTTTTTATTTTTAGATATAACAAACCCACCACACCATATGCTTCAACAATCAGTGTTTCTCACGACAGTATCTTTTCTCCAGATCAGAATGATGAAATGGACTCTGGTAACCTTCATAGAGCATTTAGTTCTTCTTTACCATTGCATTCTTCTGGTTTAAAGGATTTCAGTGTAAGCATGGCCATAGGTTTTGTATTTTATAGAATTTAACTTGATCCAGCTGATTTTGATGCAAATAAACTGATAATGCTGCATGAATATTTTCACTTGTGTGCTTCAGTACTTGTTATTAACTCGTTGTATATTGGTTGTTGTTATAAATAATTTTATATACACACACCCATACTTTTTAAAGTATTAGGTGGCTGAGAATATTTCTGAATAACAATTGAGTATGCTTGTTAATAGGTGAAAGTGCTGCTACTTGTTTGATTTTATGAGGTTAGTGAATATTAGTTTTATAAAGTACCCAGTTAAGCTAATCTCTACTCTTGTACTGTTATGAAGAATATCATGAAAAAACAAACATGTTGGAAAACATCCTCAAAGTAGAATATTAACTTTATTAATATGAATAACATTTTTTTCTTTTTAGAAAAGTTACCAGGTTATAGAAACTTTTGGAAAACAATAAAACATTTGGTTAGAAACATAAAACATGTTAGAGTTTTGTTTCAGCCGTAGTTTAGTACTAGCATTATAATTGAAAGTAGCTGTCTAAATATAGTCATATTCATGATGTTTCAGACTATTAAAGGTGTTTATTTTAATCTTAAAGATGTGAAGTCTTCTGTTTATTTGCTCCAATGGAATAGTCAAATTCTCAAAAGCTCGTATAACATAGACACAGTTGTGATTCAGATGATAGATCAGGCTTTATATTTATTTTTAGTATTTTAAATGACTTTTCAACCTAATACGTCAGAAGCTTAAGTGCTGCACATTTCTCAAATTCATTATAGGTATATTTATAGTGTAAATAAAAGAGAGCTCAGAACACCAGGCATATAAAGATGTAAAGACTTCAAAATACTTTTGATTGCTAAAATATAGTGGATTGTGTGAAGGGAATTAAAATACTTTTTAAGAACAATAGAAGTAAGAATAATTACTTATGTGTAACTTTTGAGATTTGTTTAAAATTCAGCAGTATTCCAAAATAAGAGTATTGGTTCAAATTGTGTGTTTGTGACATTTAAATATAAAGTTTAAAGTTTCACATGTATTAGAACTCAAAATACCAATATTGACAAGCTAGAATATAAAATAAGAACCTTATATCTTTTCTATTTGTGGAGATATGATTTACATACTGAATTAAACACAATGGTCCACTCACCTCTTTCCATTTTTAGAAATAATCCCTTATATACATTTATAATTTGTAGTCATTCTAAAATGAAAAAAATATAATTTATATTTATTTCCTAAATTTTTTAAAGTGGTTACAGGATTAATCAAATTAACAGACTTTATATAGCTAGGGTGGAGAAAATAACAGATATACATATTTCAAATGTTTATTTCCCATAAAACTGTATTAAGGAGGTTTTAGTGATTACATAAATAATATTTGCAATTTCTGGGACAGAGTAGTTTTTAATCATAAAATGAAAATCACTTCATATTTGGACTAGCAGTGAAAACAACTTAATATATTCACAAATAAATCTTTAGTAAACATATTTCTTTTAAGTCTGATTTTTGTGTACAAAAGGCTTTAAATTAAATTTTGTGAAGGTACATGTACAGCATCAGAAGTTACAGTATAAATACTTGTATATATTATAACAAGTACATCATGTTTCTGTCCATGTTGCAGTTTTTATCAGTGTTCTGAAGTTGTAGGTTTTTGAAGAATTTTATATTGGGGCTATATTTATTCCACACAACTAATTAGGTTATTTTTTGAATGGTCATTTTGATTTACTTCATTTTATGTTTCTCTTAGTTCATGGCTAAAAGATGTTTTTTTATTTTATATATTTTCTGTTCTAGCATTTATGTTTAATCATTTGTCTTAGATGATATCTAATTACATTATTAGTTGTACATCTTTATTTTGCAATTTTGGTATTTACTTTATAGAGATAGCTAGAAACGGACATACCACCACTGCAGTATGTTTTACCAATGTTGTAAGCTGTAAGCTAAGGCTTTTATTATTCTATTTTTGTTTACAAATAAGGATTTGGACAAAAAGAACAACAACAGAGTTTGAGCTTCATAATAATTTGAATATTGCATTGAAGTCATAATGACCTTATGAGATTGTATGTTCCATTTTGTCATATGATAAAATGTTGGGTATTAAATTTAATAAGGGCTTTTTTTTTATATCACTCTTTGGTATCATTATAAGTTTGATTGAATTTTTTTTGTAAATCTTTTTTGTAACATACACAGCCATGATTTATATAGCTAATAGAGGACGTGATTCTCAGTGACCAAGGTGTCATTAACTTTATGGTGAGGTGTGTCAAGAGCCTTGGTGATCAAGATGATAAAAACATAATGTCACTGTAAATCATGACTCTCAGTAACAAGATATTGAAAGCATGATGGCAATTCATTTGCTGAAGTATTAAAAATACCAATCCAGCTTCACTTTCATCTTATGTATTGCTCACATAAAACACTTAACCTGGCCATGAAAGGCAGAAGACTTTTGAAATATTGTCCTCTAAGCTTGTGTTTCCACAATAGACAATTACCATCCATTCAACATAGTTTTGTCATGTTTATTTAACTACTGGTAACTGGAAGACTTTAGCAAACAAAGATTACTGTGTTTGAAACAGAATTAACTATCATTAGAATAAGAGCTTCTACTATCTTATTTTGTCTTCATTTGACACAAAGGGTAATGTTACATGTAAAGTCAAACAATAAACGTTCACTTATTAATCAACAACAAAAAAAAAAACACTTCAATGATTAAAATACTTTAAAAACAAACACTTGTAGTACTATATATGCAGTTGTAAGAAACAAGAAACACTAAATAAAACATGAAGAAAAATAAAATACTGTTGACACTGAACTGTCTGAGGAAGTGGATGGATAAAGTACAAATTATTCAAAATACACAAAGAAAACTTGCATATAAAAATGTATTTCTTAGTTGAGGAATGCAATTTCACATTGTGCATGTTAAAAAATTATACATAACGGAACAACATGTTAGGCTTATTTAAATCTGGATATCAGAAAACACCTGCAGTAATTTCACTGTCAAACCTTGTTTGTTCTTTCAGTAAACCTTAGTGGTTTTTTGTTGTTGTTGTTTTTTTTCATTGTAAATACATTTCATTTTATGTTTTGAGATTTTGTTCTCAACAGTTAAAAAAAAAACCACAACATGCAACACTAAAAAGTGATAACAGAATTAAACTACGAAATAACAAAAGGAAAGTGGAATAATATAATGTTTAGGGGCATCAAGGGATTTATTTATATGTTTTGGCTGGCTCATCTTCTGAACTAAGCTGAAACTATCAAATAAATAAATAGAAAATAAAAATCATAAATTATCATTCCTATAGTTATCAAGCTTTCTTATAAACTTACTTAAATTACTATCTCTACAACATCTGAAACAACCCATTCAAAAGGCCAGTTATCTTGTAAGAAAAATAAAACTTTTTTTTACTGAAGATGACTTATCCTGCCAAAATTTATATTTTTGTCTCTTTGTCTTTCTAGAAATCACTTTACAATCTTAAATACCTCAATCAGATCTTTTCCAACTATTCTTTTTTCAATAGAAAATGGTTATGGAGATCTTAATCTTTCCTCATATGATAAATCCCTATCCAAAACACCTTTCTAGTAATTTTAACTGTTTCTAACAATTCAATTCCCTTTCTAAAATAAAGAGCCCGAGACTGAACACGATACTCAAGTGTGGCCTAACCAGTGACCAATACAATGAAATTACAACCTTTTTAGTCTTATATTTGGTACTTTTGTAGATATAACCTAAAACCCTAATTTGCTGTACCTCTAGCCACACTGTGTTGTACAAATAGCTTAAAAGACTGGTAAACAAGAACACCAATATTCTTTTCATTCATAATACTTTTAAGGTTAGCCCCATTTTATTTACATGTATAATCCAAATTAAGATAACCCACATGCATTATCTTGCATTTATTATAATTAAAACCCACCTGCTATTTATTTATACAACTCACTGAATGATTTAAATCCTTTTGTAAAGCACCATCATTCATTTCACAGCTAGCAACACTCAAGAATTTTATGTCATCCACAAATTTAACTAATTTATTGCCCATTCTTTCATCTATGCCATTGATCTAAATCAAAAAGAGCAAATGTCTTAAGTATGACTGAACTCCATTTATAATAACCCTCTGCTTTCTTCCATCCGACTACTCTTCTATCGAATTAGATGACTTATCATGCACACCTGAAGATGTGTTTTACAAGCCTTTTATGTTGCACATTTTCAAATGCTTTTTAAAAATCTAGATACACCAAATCTACATAAGCAGTAATTTTTCAAAGAATGTTAAAAGATTTGTAAGGCAAGATTTTCCCTTAGTTAAATCATGTTGAATGATTTGCAAAGCATTTTTGATCAGACTTTCCAAAACATTTTTCTGCAATTGATGCAAGATTAATAGGCCTATAATTACTGGGAACATTTTTATTACCTCTCTTGAAAAAAAAAAAAAAGTTAAATTAGCTAACTTCTAATCTTACGGTACCAGTGCGCTATTCAAGAACATAAAAAAAATAACATGTGGCTTGCATATCCAATCCTTAACCTCCTTCAAAAGCCTTGAGAAAATATTATCTGACATGGGAGGTTTATTTAAACTTTCCAGTTGTTTCTTACCAAGTTGAGAATTACTGTATTGTCCAAATGTATTGCCATCTATCAACTGTCAAAAATGAGGAATACTTTTTCAATCTTCCTCAGCAAAAACTGATGAAAAAGAATTTATTAACTTGGCTATCTCCTAATGATCAAATACAAGCCTTCCTTTGTTTCATCTATCAAGTTCCTACCTCAATCCTGATATCTTGTTTACCCTTAATGTACCTAAAGAAATCTTTACTGTTAATGTTTACACTTTTAGTCAACCTTTATTTATATATCCTTTTTGATGTCCTAATTTCCTCTTTGACCAATTTTTTTGATATTCTGTTACCTTCTAAATCTTCTGTCATACTCTCTTAAGCTGTTTGTTAGCCAGCCTTTTGTTTTACTTTCAGACACCCTTTTCTTTCTATAAGGAATATATTTATCTTGAATGTTTAAAAGTTTTCCTCATCTAATCAGTGTTCTTAAGTAACTCAGTTGCCCAATTAACAACTCATAATTCTTGTTACATCCCTTCAAGATTTAATTTTTGTGAAATTTGTAACCAAAATATTATTATTCTCAATCTCTATATACAGGAAAACATCAAACCTAATGGAGAAATGATCGTTTGCACCCATATGTTCCCCAGTTTCAACCCTCTCAATAATTTTTATATTTGAAGCTAACAATAAATTTAAAATAGTATTGTTTGTGATAGATTCTTTGACCACTTGGTGAAGAATACCATCTTGAACAATTTTTCTAAAACCTTTCTCCATCACAGATTTAGCAATCTGTATGCCTGAAATTAAAATTATAATTATGACTTTATTGAGAGCTGAAATCATAATCTCATTGTAAAGTTTCTCACTAATTTCATCAGTATCATCTGGTGATCTGTAATAAAATCCTACTAAAAGCCTTTTCCCTTTATATCCACTAACAGAAACCCAAAATGAATTCAATCTACTTGCTATTTTCTTTGAGATTTTCAACTTTGACAGCATGTGACTCAAATTTACAAGTAAAGCCACATCTCCATCTCTTTAATACTCTTTCCCAATTAAGTAATCCATATTCCTGTATTTCAAAGAAATTTAAATTTCTGCCATCTTAAATTTTTTAAGTTTAACCATGTTTAAGTTATTTCTGTTATGTCTAAGTTCTCTGTTCCTGCTTGTGCTGGCTTGGCATGGCCAGGTGGCTAGGGCGCTCAAATCCCTGTCAACCGAAGATGCTCACCCTGTCAGCCATGAGAGTGTTATAATGTGATGATCAATCTCACTGTTTGTCAGTAAAAGAGTCGCCTGAGAGTTGGTGGTGGGTGGTGATAACTAGCTGCCTTCCCTCTAGTCTTACATTACTAAATTAGGGATTGGGTAACACAGATTATCCTTATGTAACTTTGCACAAAATTCAAAACAAACGAAACTTCTAGTGCTCTAAGGCCATCAACTTTATTTATTATACCTCAACATTAAAATAGTAACAATGAACCCTACTCTTGTTTGTTCAATATTTCATTGGTGTTTCTAGAATTGGATATCAGGAATTTTTCAGGTGGCAAGTTTGGGTTTAAAATGCTTAACTGTTCTCTCACAAGTTTTGGACAGTATGAGGAATTTATATTAAATAAAAAAGTTTAAGATTGAAGCAAAGCTTTTGAAGTTTTAATTTAACAATAAAAAATGGGAGCTGTGCAATTCGTACGATTTTTATATTATAATAATAAGTTAATGGCAGTAGTTAAAGCCTAATGATTGTTTAAATGGACTACAAAAATCAGTATAGGTTTTCATTTTATCAGGAAATTATTTTGGTGATTTAAGAATAATATGTTAAATTTTAGGAAATTTCTATGTCTTTCTCTCTTGTATTAATATAATGTTTTCCTCCTTGATTCATGATTTGAAAATGATTAATACTCATTTATTTAATTGTAGTTTACACGTAAAAGTATGATAGAAAAAAAAAGAAAATACAAATGACCTGATGTAAGAAGGGTATATGTCAAAAAGTTAATTATTGTTGTAACTCAGTAGGTAGTGCCAGTAGTCCTAATATTGTCCAGTTTTTATTCAAAATTTCTGTAACCTGTTGGTTTTAAATTTATCAAAGTAAGAAAAAGTTTGAAACTTGTATTCTTTAAGTTAACATTTTCACTCTAAATTGTTGAATGACAGAGTAAGCATACTTGTTTGTGTAAATTTAAGATGAGATTAATATGAAAGATCTTTATTTTTATGGCTGAGTAGTCATAATAAGACAAGGTAGTTGTAATTAAAGATACTCTTGCCTTTTGTGATAGGACACTTTGTTTAAGCATATTCTGTAGAAATTAAAATCTATTGCTCTTCCTCTCTTAAGAAGGAATCTAAAATATTCTGAAAATTTTGTAGTCATTTTCATCTACTAGTAATTTTATTAGCATATTTAATGAAGCATCTTTCAGTTGTCTTTTCTTATTTGTTTTTGTGCCTACATTGGAAAAAGTTTTCATACAAATTTTAATAAATACTTATTGTAATTACCTTAAAAGGAATCCTGTGGTGTCCCAGCAGAATATTTCTATGACATTGTTACTTTCTTTTTAATTATTATTTTGTAAGTACATTATAGACAACATAATATTAGATTTATTCTTGTAAGGTGTTGAATCTCTGAGTAGATAATAAAGTAAATTTTAGAGTTATTTAATATTCTCTTAACCTCTTAATATTAGATTTGTATAAATTGAGTTGTGAATTTCATTTAACAATAATACGTATGGCAACTTTGAAATATATTATATCCTGTAAAAAATTGCACACCTTTTAATATTTTGTAGAATATCTTTACATATTTTCCTTTTGTTAAGTTGGTAATTTTAGGTCTTTTCCCTTTTCACTACAGTTAATTTTAATATTTCTTGTCCTCTACCACAACTGTACTGTAGAGGCATATTACACTTGTCTGGCAGAAATGCACAACCCTTTTGGAAAGTTATTCATGTACCTCTTAATATTATAACCATTGAGAACTGATACAAAGTATGATGTATATTGAAAAAGGTTTTTAAACTTTTAAACTGTGTATTTTAAAACCAAACTAATATGTAGTTAACTTAAATATAAACCTAAGACCTAAATACAATATAACTACATTTTTAACTGTAACATATTTGTGTAAGAAACAATCATAAGTGCAATAGTTTATCAAGCAGCCAATAATATTAGTCATTTAGATATATTCCATGACAATAACTGTGTGCAATCTTCAAAATAACCATTGTTAGATTATAGCATAAATTGAGTTTTTTCAAATAACTATGCATATGTATCTAATGTCTACATGTAGGCTATAAAGTTCAAACAAATATGTTGAAGGTGAGCGTACCTTCTGTCAGGATTTGCTTGTTTCAAGAACATTCATTCAGAGACCTTGAAATGTACAAGTCAAAAGGTCATGTGAACATCTTATAGTCTAGAGGTACATCTATAGTACCACCACTGTATTATTGAAAATATAAAAGTGTCAAAGCAGATAATTTTCATAACTCATTGATCTCATGAAAATAAATTTGAAATTTTAAGTAGTTTTTCAAATGTTTATTTTGAAATAAAATGTTTAAAACTTAGTTCACTTAACCTTTTGACTGCCAAGTATTTCAGCTGCTGCGGCAGCTCCTATGCCAGGTTTTTTCAGCAAAATTAAGTAATTTTTAAAACAAAGGAAATAAGTAACAAATACTATTTTTTCTCTAAGCCAAACTTATAATGGTACACAAAATGAAGAAATATGTAAAAAACATGAAACAATAACTCATCCGTGGCACGGTGTTACCGATTGGCTTGGACAAGTTATCTCATTTACGGCACTGAACAGGTTTAAACGTCAAATTATATTATACATTATAATGTTAATTTTATTCACATACATTGATAAAAGGAAAAGATGTTTAGTTAAGTTTTGAATGCAACACAGTGACTTGCAGAGAAAAGTGTTTAAAAAGGTATTCTTGGCAAAGGAATTAACACCTACAAAAATATACTGGCTAAATTCCATAAACAGTTTTGAGTAAAACTTTTTAATTTGCATAGTAATGTTGAAAAAAATAATAGCAACTGTGTTAGTTGATATAATTGCAATTCAAAGTTTTATGACATATTTTCAAATTTCTTAGGATCTGTTTTCAAGTGGGTCTAAACCAGACATTGGGAAAGACTTCTAAAATTTATTTAAAGTTAAACAAATGTATATTTCTTGATCCTTAACCATTAAAACATTTGTTAAAATATTTTAGAAAGCATATAATTTTCTTTGTGAAATTAAAATAAATTAAAAAAAGAATTATAATATGCAATATATTGAATGAAGGGAAGTTGAAAACTTTTGTTAAGAAAATAATTACATTTGTCTAATTTATTAAAGACTTTTACTAAACCTTCCTTAGGGTTTTAATAATGCCATTTTAATTTTCAGTTACAGAAAGCTATTTTCATTAAAAATTACTCAACAATTTTTTATTATTTTTTATTTGAGAATTACTTGGAATTACAATTCTAGGACCGTTTGTTGAACAAAAATTCTTAATATATTATACAAGTTGTTTCTTTTGTAGCTTAGCTAAAACTATTCTTTTCTAAACAGGGTTGTAGAGCTATTCATTTTCATTTTTATTTATTTTGTAAACATTTTTCAGCTAGTCTTACTGTTTATGTATATGTTGTATTTAATGTTAAACATTTTAGGAAGTTTATTTTGCTATATTCAGGAACATTTTTTATATCCAATAATTTTTACCCAAAGAAAAATTTTCTTTCAAATAGTTGTTGGAAATAAAGGTATCTTATATTTACTTTCTATTTTGATTAACTACTATACTTTTGAAATAAGTTTTGAAACTTGGTTTAAAAAAAAAAATCTTAAATTCAAGATTTATTATACTATGGAAATGATCTGTTTGATACATTTACCAAAAATTTGGCTTTCATGAACTCCTTTCATTAAATATAATTCATTATATTGAAAGTTTATTAATTACATATTTTACCTAATATACGCTCTTGTTTGTTTGTTTTTTAAATCTGCTAAGTTTAGAACTTTGTTTTCAGCAAAAATTATTTAACTGTTAATTGTGTCATTTATTACTTGTGTATTTGTGTGTGTGTATATATATATATATATATGAAGTTCTTTCCACAAGGTATAGGTACATTTTACTAGTTAGAAGAGGGAAGTGTAATTATAAGGAGTTATGTATATGTCACAGACATTAAGTGGTTTATCAAAATTTTTTACTCACATCTTGTTTATAAAGTAGTATCTTGAATTTTACTTGCAGAATATTAGGTTTGTGCTAATTTTTCAGGAGGAGCTCTTCAACAGGGTTCGACAACGACGAGATTCAGATGATGAAGATATAGGCTTACCTCATAGTCCTTGTACTAGTCCTACTACAGCTGATATATTAGCTCAGGGGCTTAAGGTAAAATCTTATAGTAGTTATTGTGATCAGTCCAACATTAGTTAAAAACTTTTTTTTGCATTTGTTTTAATGTTGTCTTATCTGAGTGTAAGGTAGTTATTTTGAAATTGCTAAAAGGTTTTGTAGATGTCTTCAATTTAACTTTTTTTTAGCTAAATATTAAATCAGACTGATGAAAAAAAATAAAATTTGTTTCCATAACTTTATGGTGGTGGGGTCATGACCTTAAATGGTTTGATAACCACTGTCATAGGGGATGACAAAGTATGAGTAAAAAAAAATATGAAAACTCATCAATGAACTATGGTAGTGGTTTATAATAGGAATCACTCTTTTTTTTTTTCTTTGTTGTTATTTAACATTGTTTGGCCAATGTACAGCAAAAATGAGTGAATATTGTAGTGAAACCTAGGCAGTATTATTAAATGCACCATTGTATATTGTGTAGGACAGTATTAAATTTATTGAACTACCTGTCAAATAACAGTAGATGTATAATAGTTGGCACCCAATCATTTTAATACAGTTTGTAATACAGCCTCATAATCTACTATATTCTGATGAAAATAGCTGTGTGCAGGCTGTTGATATAAGTTAATATTTATATGGTGCATGAAATATGTACCATAACAATTATTAACATATTTTTGCATTGTATTGATGTTGCATATTATTTGTTTATGTACTGGGTTCTTGACCTTTTGGGCAGGATACTACTGATAGATCATGGTTTGGTTGTGTTTTTTTATCACTGCATGGTTGATTTTGGACATGATACACAAACATTTAAAACATTATACAAATGTCTAGGCTGTCTCTTACAACATAAATCTTTAAGCCACAGTTTAAAAGATAGCACCAAGCTCGGTTTCAAGTATCAGATCAATAATCACTGTGATGGCTGATGGTATATGTCAAATTATAACCAGTAATGTGTGATTGTAAATTTTATACACACTGCAGATAGAGCTAGCCATCTTTGAAGTATTACTATAAGGAATGGCAAGAATTTTGCAATGACAAAAGTTATGGTGATTCTAGGCAAAAAGCAGAAATTTGGTGGCTACACATATTTCATTTAAAAATTATTTAATTTTGGATTAAGTATGTAGCAGTAATTACCTACCAGAGCTCTGATTAGGGTCATCATATTGAAAGAGGGTCATAGAAACATTATGATCCAAACTCTGTTAGAAATGGAGGCTGGTAAAGGTGTATTAATATGGTCAATTCATAATTGTTAATTAACACATTTTTGACCTTGTAGTGTGTGTGGAATGCCATTGTAAGAGGAAATCTGGCCATCTAGCAAAATCATGTATGGCCTTATTATGGAAAACAAAGAAGAAGAAGATAAAGGGGGAAATATAACAGCCATAAGAGACATTAAAAATGCTTATCTGTACATGTAACCTACAATATTATGACATGTTGTTCTTGTATGCATAAACATTCAATATAAATATATCTATACAACTTGAGAAAGTTACTTGACTATCTATATATCTATTTATGTACAGTTACGACAGAAAGTGTTCGTACCCCTGCATCCCAAGTGGTTTTTTGCTCATAACTTAAAAAAGTATCATGAGTAGGCTAATAGAAGTATAGTATATTATAAACATTATACTAACACACATCTACATAAATTTTTATGTAAATTAAACGACAAATAAACTGTTTATAAACAAATAACCAAAATAGGAGGAGCAGAAAGTGTTTGTACAGTTCAGAACGTGTGAAAAAACTGATATTGCAGTAAACATTTTGTTTAATTTGGTAAATAAACTACATTATACCATTCCAGAAGTAGACTCTGGGTTCATAATTATTGCAATTTAGCCAGCCAAAAATGTACTTCCAGCAATTTAGAGCTGTCTCCGTCATTATCTGCTTGGTCATCATGGCGAACAGGAAACAACTGTCCAGTGATTTAAAAAACCGAATTATTGTAAAATATAAATCTCGTGTGTCTCTTTCCGGTATTTCTACACAACTTAATGTGTCGAAATCTACTTTTCAAAGCATAATTGCCAAGTTCAAGCTTACAGGATCAACTGCTAACCTTCCTTGTTCTGGACGCTCCACCAAAATTCCAAAGAGAACCAAGAAGAAGGTTCTTGTAGAAGTTAGTAGGAACTCTCATTTAACACATAATGACATACAGAAACTGGTAAGGGAAACTGTGGTTGAAGTAAGTACCTCTACAATTATGAACATGTTACGCTCTTCTGGGTTCAAAGCATGCTGTCCTCGTAGAACTCGATATTTAAAGCCTGTTCATTTAGAAGCACGATTGAGGTATGCAAGAAAGCATGTAGATAAACCCTTTATCCATTGGAAGAGTATTCTTTGGTTAGACGAGACAAAAATTGAGCTTTTCGGCCATAATGATGTTCGCTATATTTTCTGTAAGAAGGGGGAACGAAATCTTCCAAAGAACACTGTCCCTACAGTTAAACATGCTATGGGATTTCTTCAACTCTTCTGGTGTAGGCAGTCTTCACCATGTCAACGGAATCATAGAAAAGAAGAGTACATTGATATATTAGGTACTTATATCATGAATGATGCTCAGAACTTGTGGCTTAGACATCGTTGGATCTTCCAGCACGACAATGACCCTAAGCACACATCAAAATATGTGCAATCCTGGTTGCAGAGGAACCATATAAGAGTTCTGGAGTGGCCATCTCAGTAACCAAATTGAAAACATTTGGCATGAGTTGAAGACCAGGGTTCATCAGCGTCATCCAGAAAACTTGCAAGGGTTGGAAGCCTTCTGTAAAGAAGAATGGAAGAAAATACCAGTCGAGTACTGTCAAATGATCATGGAGGGCTATGAGGAGAGATTGTGCAAAGTTATTCACCTGAAAGGCTACACAACTGACCATTAAAATAGACACACGAACACTTTCTGCCCCTCCTATGTTTAGTTATTTGTTTATAAATAGTTTATTTGTCATTCAATTTACATACAAATTTATGTAGATGTGTGTTAGTATAATATTTATAATATACTACACTTTCATTATCCTAATCATGATACTTTTTTGAGTTGTAACAAACTAATATAATTAGTCAGAGGTTTGGATTTGCTATTTTTAATGCAGTCCTTCCTTGTGATTTTACTGTTTATTTTCTCCAAAACCTAGGATACATTTTATAATCCCACATTATAGCTTGTACCCTGGGATCTTTTCAGTTGGTGCAGCATCTTTTGTTTAATTTAATTTAATTTGTTTTTGTTTTGGCTTGTTCTCCAATTATAATAAACTAATATATATGTAATAAGTACTAATCAACATGCATTTATAAAAATTGTGGATACAAAATCCAGTCCATGCAGTTTCCCAGCATGGTTCAGAGTTCAGTACTTCCTTTCAATCCATTGTTTAAAGGTACAGGGTATTAATATATATATAGAGTACTTGTATATTCTAGGAGCATATACCTAAAATGTGGTATGTTGATCATCACGTATAATAGTGAGCAAACATGCAATACCACTATCAATGATAACATTGTGACGATGATATCAGGAGTGATAGTCATTCAACATTCATGAAGCCAATCCAAAGGTTGTTATTGTTTCTTGAGAGAACATTGTATACCAACTATGTATTTAATTAAACTAAAGTGTTTCAAATGGGACAATATTTCATTTTTATGTGTATTTATGTCTTTGATGGACAGAAAAAATGAACAAGATCATTAATAATTGTTAATTTAAAAAGGGGGAAATAGGAACCTTTTGAAAATTACAGAAACAAGGTAGCTAACTTAAAATGAAAATATAATTGCAAATAAAGTAAACCAACAAGCTTATGGTTTGAGACATAGTGTTGATTTTTTTCCTCAGGCTACAAATCCCTATCTTAACTCCATGTCTAAAACCTGTGATATTTGGGAAGAGTCACTGAAAAATATGGATAAGCTTAATTAGTCTGTTTAATTTGTTGTGCAATTTTGAAAGTCAGAATAAATAATTCAAATGAACTTTCATAACTTTTGTTATAGTTTCACAACAAAATGGTTTAAACAAAATAAGTTCTGTGATAATGATCCAAATATAAATGGTGTTTGGAAAATGTATTATGTTGGGAAATAAACAGCTTTGAATGCTTTTTAATAAGAACTGTGTTATGGTTTGTGATCCATGTTTTCAAATCTACACATTTTATGAAGCTATGAATAGCTATCTCACAGTAAGGAAAGGAAGGGTAATTAATGCCTAAGAATGTATGGTTTCCAAATTAAGCATGCAGTAATATATTTAGTTCAAATGTGTTCCCATTGGTAAAAGTAAATTTCATTTTGCTATAGAAAAAGAAATTTTTTTTAAACTAAAAACTAAACCTTTTTACTTCCTTAAACATTGCTAGTAACCTCTTGTAAACCCTTTTCAATAAGTCAGCATCCTTTATACGATAAAGAGGCCCAAATTGTGTAACTTGTGTGCATAAAGAAACAATTCTTTTGACTTGTAATCATTATGTCTTTATGTATTTTCATTACAGTATAGTTTCATACAGTTGGATAAACTGTTGCTTTTTGGACACTGTTTTTCCACACTATGTATGATTTGGATTTGATTACAATGTTTTGATTAATTTTGGATCTGTTGTTGAACTGGGTTTAATTCTAAAGGTTTGAAAGTCCTATCTGTGTCTGACTTTACTGTGTTTTATACATAAAAGAAATTTCTGACTTCCACATATATCTTAACATATATTTGCTTTATGCACACTGTATCTTACTATATATTTGATTCTGTTACTGCTATGGTTGCTATCCTCCCTCTCTCTCCCTTTCTTAGATACCTCATTCTCATGGGTTAGTCTTATCTACAGTCTTCAGCTAGACCACAGGAATAAACTGGGAAATATTGAACTGTAGAATCTGCTTCCTGAGGTAACAGTGGTAAATAATGTGAAAATTTACTGTCTGCTTCCAACTCAGGTTTTAATGATGGTTATTATTTTTAAGATTGCTTTAAAAGAAATTCTGGTTTACCCACCTTTTCTTAGGATTATATTTCACCAAGTTGTTGAGCTTGTTCTCAGTATCTGCACTTTCTTCATGGTCAAGTAAACCATATTCTTTCCAGTGAATTTACTGTTGCTTTTCACATTACTTTTAAAGGTTGTTCTCAACCACTGTAGGTGTCTTCTATCTTAGTTTTTTCAAGAGTTCACTTGTATTCTCAAGGAAAATAGAAAATTATATTTAATGAATGTGATGAAATATATAGGCATGGGTGGCAAAGTCACATGCACTGGATGTTCAAAATAAGTTGGTCTTGAGAACTAGCCAATCATAACCTAGGGTTGTTGATGTCAGATTTAGTTTATGCCAAAGAGGTGTGTACAGTACATAAAAGAATTCAGTATGATAGTAGTTATAAGAAATGTTAACTATTCAAAAGTGCTTGAGTTTTGGTTCTTATAAAAACGTTTGAAACCTTTGTGTGTGATCCTATGTGCTGACTTCTTAACCAGAATGATTAATATTTGTTATTTAAAATCCGTTATACCAGTTGGAGCATGTTCTTTTATTGTCAAGTTTTAAGTACTTTTCACTGGAAATGCTGTACTTATTAACATAAATATTTTAATTTCACCTTTACAGGAAGTTTTTATACCTGTCTTGTAAAGGAGCAAATGAAATAAAGCATGTTTACAAATAGTGTATGTATATAAATATCATAAGTATTCACAACACAGAAATTACATAAGTGAACTAGGTACCAGTAATGAAATTATTCATTTAAATGTGAAATAAAATTATGTCTTGGTTATTAAGACTGTTAAGCAATATCCCTAAGATAACTTTCTATTCAAAAAGAGATTCATGGGTTATAGAATTATGTTAAAGTATAAATTTAAGCATAATTGTACAGAATAAATAAAGTATATTTGACAGCCTTTATTCTTTTTTCACTTTTGGTTTTAATTTCAACTGTTGCTTGTATGTACTCTCTCTCCTTAACTTACTTGGCCTGTTTGAACACTGCAGTAGTTGTGCCATCACTATGAGTTGATAGAGTATAGTTTCCTAAATAATGTATTGTGTTCTTTGTTTCTGTTGTGTATTACTTTGATGAGTTGTATAATTCTGGAATGCAATTTATTTGTTTCTTCAGAGAAATTCTTGCAGTTAGCTCTGTTCTTAAAGGTGTAGACTTATGAACATCTTATTCTGCTGCAATAGTTTTTTTTTACGATATTTAAAGGAAGGTGAAAGGCAGAAAAGCTAAAAAAGGGAGGTTAATTAATTTACTCTTTGACTACAGGCTGAATATATTTTACTAGTTTACACAATTTATGATGTATAGAAATATTAGAAAAACCATGAAAATAATTAAGCACAGTATAAATAATTTCATCTTCAGTAAGGATGAAGAGTTAGAAACTCAGAAAGTAAGTGGATGGTGTGATATTTTGTAAGTATATAAAGTAGTAGTCACATAGCCATGGCTTTTTTGTATTTATATATTACACAGCATTTATTTTTCACACTCCCAAGGATGACATGAATGATGTTGAGACATGCAGAATGCCTTTTCACTATCATTTATCAGTTTTGAATAAAATTTTAATTGCATATTGTACAACATTGATTGTTAAGTATTGTAATATATGCTGAACATTATTGAATTATGCATGTGAAGGATGTAAGATGAAATTTTTTGATTTTACAAATATATACATTTTGAAATAGCATAAAATTATACATTACTATACCAATACCACAGAATTCCACCTTAATTTATCAGGCTGGCTGGCTTATAAAGTTGTACTTAGGTCTTAAAAACATCATTTTTCAATTATCATGTCATTCACTTGTCATTTTGCTTTCATCAGTTGGAGTTGTGTGAAATTTCCATTTCTTTTAGCATAATTTCTCTTTTGGCTTTGATACCAACACATTCTTTCTCTTTTTTATGGAACTGGCTTGTGGAAATTTTACAATTTTCCCCTAATGCTTCCTCAGACAACAAATCATCATCGACTAGTATTTCAATAATATGCTTTTAGTTAATTTTTTCTCATTGATTTCTTAACATTTAGTTCTAAAACTTTGACAGTTTCGAGCAATTCACTTTTGTTGTACCTTTCTGACTGTTCATTAGAGAGTGATGCAAGAAAATTTTGATAGTTAAACATGATAAAATCTTAATGTAAGTTTAATTACGATTTGAGTTTAGATCAAATTTTTTTCTCTGATTCAGATCTCGGTCATGAGCCCCTAATTTATTGTGTTACATAGTACAGTTTCAAGTAGCCTAATACTGAGTTAAAATGTAATTTAGATATCGAAGTTAAATAAATATGTTTCCAATTTATAATACTTGTCAACAAGATTGAAGCATATAGTTTTATTTTTTGATACAAAAATATTTTAATATATAAACAATTATACAATTTGCAATAATGGTTATTACAAATAATGATCTACATACAAAAGATTTACAAACTTGTAAACAATAAAGAGTTTTTTTTTTTGGCTGGAATTTCCTTCATACCTTATCGAGGGTTCACAATGAGTTAATTTTGAGTTTTGTAAGTACAATTTGCTTAACAGGGAGCTAGCTGCCTCTGCATTTCTCAATGATCAAGTGTTGAGTTTTTCACCACTAAAGTTCTTTGTAATCATACTAAAGTCTGGTGTGAATCCACTGAAGTTCAACAGTTTGTAATGCTTGACATTTATAAATGTTCCTGGCCTAATATCTGAAGTCCTTGATTCATGAGCATTAATCACAGTTGTTTTCTGAGGTTCATAGTATACCAAATGTTGCAAAATAATAATTTATACTTTCTCTTGGTACATCACATGGGTCACAATTATAAGCATGAGGAGAGTCTAGATATTTTAGCCTTCACAACAATACTAACAATACATTAGTATTTATGCACATGTATAATGTTGATTGTTATACTTGAAAATCGTCTACAACTTTGGTGAATAGGGAGGAATTATGTAATACAGATTTAACACTTTAAGGTATTACAATTCAAAATATAACTTTAACTTAAACAAATATGTTACAATTGATATACAATAGTGAATTCATCACATATTGTTATAAATGTTGCATTATCCTTTTCTTTCATGTTTATTTGTATGTCTTTTAATTTACTTCAACCTTTTTTCTGTATTTTAATTACTCTTTATAAAATGTTTAAGCTTTGCAAAGTTTTGTACCTAATGTTTTACCCTGTTCAGTACAGTTTGCTGAAGAGGGAATATGTGTATTTTTAAATGTTCGAGAATTAAATGTTTGCTCCCCCCATGATGGATTCCTATATATGGTGAGGGGACCTCCCAGAGAAGGTTCTGTTTTTTCAGTTTACCTTCTCTGGGATCTGAACATCCACCTTCCTGTTTGCCATGTGTGGCAACACATGAAGGGGGGTGGAAAGGATCCTTGTAGTTAAAGGGTCCAATCCCAACACACCACTTTGGCCTTGAATTCCTGTAGACTAGGATCAACTGAGTACCAGTGTTGGATGTTCTCAATGGGAATTGTAAACATTGTGTCAGATAATGATGTTTAAGTATGGTGCTTACAAAACCCTAGCATTACTGCAGTGCCCTTGTTTGGCATTATAGTGAGTCCCCTCATATGACTCCATGATGGGTGAGGTTTCTTTAATATGGATACCCTAATCTAAGAAAAATAAATAAATAAAAGTGAGAAAAAAAAAGTTTATTCGAAAATGACTATCTATGGATGGGCATGTTTTAGAGTAATCATTATAGTCCACTTCCACACCTCTATTTCTCATCTTTTAATAAGTATCTGAGAAATACCTTGGTGCCAGTGTCTCCCTTTTTCATTCAAAAGTGCTTGATTCCCCCAAGTCATTTGAGAAGCTGCACTCTGGAGAAACTGTGATAAGAACATCTACACCACAATACACCAACCTATTTTTGAATTTGAAAGCTATTGAGGATATACCCATTGAGGTTACTTCCCATGCTACTTTGAATTCCTCAGACGTTATTGTTGAGCAGGCTTTAAAGAACATTCCCGAGTTGGAGCTCCTTGCTGGTTTCACCAACGAAGGTGTTTCTGCAGTGCATCTTACCTTCACTTGTAAGGATGGTATAATGCTGCCTACAAATGTTCTTCCAAACCCTCTACAATGTTTCTAGTGTCAGAGGTTTGGTCACTCAAAGATGTGGTGTCATGGTTCTTTGATGTCTGCTCATTGTGGTGGCAAAGACCATGACACCTGTGAGTGCTAATTTGAACATCCCTGTGTTAACTGTAGTGGTTCCCACCCCTCTTACTTTCATTCTTGCCTCAAGTGGGTGGAGGAGAAAGAAGTGCAACATATAAAAATGGTGAAAAATATTACCTACTCAGGGGCTTATAAGTTAATGTCCCCCACTCCATCTCAGACATATGCTACATTCCACTGTTACAGTGGCAGTGCAGACAGATCTTTCTGTGCCTCCGACAGAGTTGTTCTCTAACCACATGAATAGGTTTTTGCACCCCATGATTAAAAGAGACAATGAGTCCACATACACTCCTATCTCTGTTTCTACCATTTTTTTCAGTAGCTCCCTGGATCCACTTTCTTTGGCTCTATCTTCTGACATATGTTCATGTCCATCTACTTCCTCAGTCCAGAGATGCAGAATGATTATTTGTTTGCACCTTCAGTCACTAATATCTTCGTTCGCTGACAGAGATCTCCCCACTTGACTCATGGCATGATCAAAAACGGAAGGGCTTTCTGTCCAATTCTCCTCCACCAAAGTAAAAATGGCCACTTTGATACAGTGGAACTGTCAAGGTTTCCATTCAAATGCAGATGGCATTAAGGTTTTGATTGGTTCTTATTATTCTGCGTATTTTTCCTTACAGGAAATGTTTTTGAAACCTGCCGATACAGTCACCTTTTATCAGTTTTCTTTGTACTAGAATGACATGGTGTGTGATGAACTTGTGCATGGAGGATTGTCACTACGAGCACCAGCATGTGCCTGCCCTGTCTTTTTTACTCAATACAACCTTGGAGGCCACAGCCATCCATGTTCTCTTGGGTCTTTCAATCACCGTTTATTTTCTCTATCTGTCACCTGGAGAAACGTACGATCAATCAGACCCTGATGCTCTCATTGAAAAGTTTCTGTTTCCCTTTTAATCCTGGAGGACATTAATGAACCTAATCCCTTTTGGGATGGTGCTGATATTGATGGGAGGAGGAATTCCATAGAGGCTCTTTTCAGTACTCAGTCTCTTACTACTATTGTACTCTCTATCTGCTCCCCTTTAATTTTCTTGGAGGGTTGACAGTGGCCCATAAGGCAGTAATCATTTTCCTGTCATTTTGAAGGAGACTGGCTGTGATTGATGTCACCTTACCTTCATGCCTCAGTAGAAGTTGGATCTGGCCAACTGGCCCTAATTTACTATTTTCTTGGAAGTTAATCCTGCTGTTATCTGTATGCCATCGATAGATGAATGCGTAGCAGGAGTGACTGACTGTGTTGTCCAGACAGCTGATTAATCAACACCTTTTCCATGGTAACCTCATCCATGGTGGAGTTCTGCATGGAATGCTCAAAAACAGGCCTGTGATACTCTACATAAGTATCCCACATTACCTTTCAGCAGCCCTGTGCTCATGCTTGGCAGATAAGATGTCAAAACTAGAAGGAATCTTGGATGAACTTCACAACCAGCATGTCTTCTACCACCAGTTCCAAAATGATATGGGACAAGATTCAGAAGGTCAATAGCAAGTATACTTCCCTCCCCTTTCAGTCTTGCTCACCGATGGCCAGGTAGTTGCTGATGATCAGAGCATCACCAGTATTCTTAGAAAAAGTTTTCATGTGCATCTAGCTTTGTGTTTCATCCTCAATATTCTTGGCCATCAAGTCTTGGGCAGAGTTATCACCTCTCCTTTCAGACCAATTGTGATTACAATCACTCCTTTACACTAGTGGAACTGAGGCTTACTCTTCATCAGTCAGACCTGATGATATTCACTACAAGATGCTGTGCCATCTCTCTCTTGCTATTCTTCTGGTTGTTTTTAACTGGATCTGGCAGGAGAATGTTTCTCCTGATGGTTGGCCCCATGTTATTGTTCTCCCTTTATCTAAGCCTGGAAAGGATCTTAAGATTCCTTCTAACTATCATCCAGTTGCTTTGATGAACTGTCTCTATTTGGTCTTGAAGATGATGGTCAATGCTTTGTCTTGTTTGGTTCCTTTAATTAAACAACTTTCTCTTGCCCAACCAGTGTGGATTCCAATGACAGTGTTCTATCATGGATCACCTGATTCAACTTGGAAATTCTGTCAGAGAAGCCTTTCTCAAGCAATAACATTTTGTTTCTATATAATTTGACCTTGAGAAGGCTTATGATACTGCACGGGTGTACAGAATTTTGCACAATCTCCAATCATATGGGTTGTGTGCCTATTTACCCACTTTTATCTAATGATTTTTAATAAACCAGTGATTCAAGTCCATGTGGGCTCAACATTTTTCAGTTCTTTTCCACAGGAACGTGGAGTCCTTCAGATCTGTGTCTTGAGTGTCATGGTTTTCATTGTGAAGATTAATGCCATGACTGCACAAATCCCTTCTACTGTTTTAAACAGGCTCTATGTCAATAGCCTGTCAGTTGTCAAGCATGAAGTTTATTGAGCATCAGCTTTAGACTGCCTTCAATCATTTGTTGAAGTGGACCACAGCAAACAATTTCTACCTTTTCCTTTTCTAAAACCATTTGCATGCACTTTTGCCATCAACGGGGTATTCTTCCTGATCTTGAGCTCTGTGCCAGTGGTGGTGTTCTTCCTGTGGTCCCTGAGACAAAGTTATTGGGGCTTATCTTTGACCATGAACTAACCTTCATTCCACATGTTAGATGTACAAGAACACTAAACATCCTCTGTCTTTTCTCTTCCACCTATTGGGGAGTGGACTGATGTTTTGTGCTAAAGATCTATTGTGTCATCATGCAATTCAAATTGGATTGTGGGTCTCTGGTCCATGGTTCTATCAGGACCTTAGGCTTAAAGATGTTGGCCCCATTCATTATCTTAGGCTTTGGCTATGCATGGGGGTTCTCCACACTTTTCCAGTCCAGAGTTTGTACACTGAGTCTCATGGACCTTCTGTTGATCTCTGCCTCTTGCAACTTTTTTTACTCTCTGCTTCAAAACTTCGATCCTAACCACAAAATCCCATCTGGGGTTGTGTCTTTCTTTCTCAGTGCAGTGGGCTATACTTTTTTAAAATAGATTGTCTGCCATTTTTCATTTTGGCTGTTGTGTCCAGGCACATCTGGCTGAATTGGGTTTGTCCTCAGATAATGTTGCTGTCTCCATTGATCAGCCCATTTCACTATGGCTTATCACCATTCCCACCTGTGACCTTTCTTTGAATCTTCCATGTGCCGAACATCTCTCGAACCATGCTTCCATTCCCATTTATACAGATGGTTCAAAAACTCTGTGGGCTCTGACATGGTTTGTTGTGATTTGGTGGTTGCACGCAGCATCCCCTCTACAGGTTCTGTGTTCACTGCCAAATTGTATACCATTTCTCATGTAGAAGTTATGCAGTACACCAGTTGTACTACTTATACTGACTTGGTTAGTTTTCTACTGCCTATTGAATTGCTTCACATTAGTTCTCGATATTCAAAACCAACTGGCCCACTTCTCTTCCATTTCTATTTAGTTATTTTTCTATGCCGGGTCTCATCAGTATTTACGGAAACAAGCTTGTTGATACCACAGCTGAGTCTGTCTGCTCTGGTGTTATCACTACCATGGCTGAGACATGTATGGATTACAGTTCTGTATTCAAGGCTCAGCTTTGCATCAGTTGGCAGTTGACTTGGAGTGAACAGTGTGATAACAAGCTTTTCCAGATCAAACCTTCTGTTTCTATTTGGCCATCTTGTTTCTTCAAGGACCAGAAGGTGGAAGTTCTCCTGATAAGGCTATGTATTGGTCACAGTTTTAATTTATCATTTTCTTGTATCTGGGACTGATGCACCAGTGTTTTCTCCACGGGTTTACTGCTGACGCTGGACAGTACTGTTGGTGATGGTGACACTATCCACCTTACTTGTGTTTTTAAATTTTTAAAATGTACCTCATGACAGCGGGTATGGGTATTAAAACAAACCAGGGAAGAATGTTTTGACCTTCATAGGTCATCTTCAGGCTTACCTTTATTAATCTGAAGATGACCTAAGAAGGTTGAAACATCGTTCTCTACTTTATTTTAATAAACGTTTTAATACCCATACCAGCTGTCTTGAGATACAAGTGACAGTTTATTAGTTGTTGTTAAGAAAGCCTGAACATTAGATTGAGTAGAGGGTGAAAAAAAATCACAATTCTCATCACCCTTTCATTCTATTACATATTTCTCTTTCCTTTCCTTGACCTTTTGACTTTATATGCCTCACATCCCAACAGATGTTTTACCATTTTCCCCATATTCAGATATTTAGGAAATTAATATTGTAATTTCTGCATGAATGACTTGAGAGAGTTTAACAGATGAGAAACTCTGACATCACTTTGGGTTTTTTTTTTAATGAATGACCTATCTTGTGAAATTTTCCAGGATAATGCTCCATAATTCCATTATTATACCTCTTTCTAGTTGTTGAAATTGCAGCATAAGACTTTATCATCATCAGTGCTCTTAAGGCTTTTCAGAGTCATTATCTTTAATGGAAGGAAGTACTTACATTATGGCTTCGTATCCCATTTTGTGGTTCACACTGTATCTGAATGGGCACTTCATATTGTGTCTGATTACCTCTTTATTGATGAAAACTCAGGTTTTCAAGTG
This sequence comes from Tachypleus tridentatus, assembly GCF_004210375.1. Lineage (NCBI taxonomy): Eukaryota > Metazoa > Arthropoda > Merostomata > Xiphosura > Limulidae > Tachypleus > Tachypleus tridentatus. The sequence continues at coordinate 91,440,749 of NC_134827.1, read as the reverse complement.
TATTGTGTAGATGCTAAAACAAGTGAGTTTAGTCTGAAAAAACAAAGCTTTTGCACACAGGCAGAGAATAAATAGGTTTTAGTATAGCTGTTCACAGTACATTGTCTAAACAAATTGAGCAAATGAACACAGTAGGGAACAAAGTCTGCTTGGGGACTTTTCTCTTTGATCAAGGCTTGCATGACAACATATTTATTGCTCATAATGGATGCATTTTCATGAAATTGCCCATGGCTATCTTGGATTCCTATATTATTTTTTCAATGCAGTTATTGAGAACTTTTGCAAATTCTTTTCCTGCATAACTGTTTTTCAGTAAGAATGTGGCAGTTCTTTACAGAGCCATTATCTTGAACATGTCCAAAGATTGTTGACAAATTAATCTGTGTGGAATATGTCAGGAGTATAATTAACAGACTGAATAATAATTGGATATTTGGTGATTGCAGACTCAACAGTGACTAGTGAAGTCAGTTTCTTTTAAAACATTTCATTTAGTTTCTCATGATACAGAAGTAATTGAGTATTGGCATTTATACTAGTTCCTCTGGAATTGATTTTATAGATGCATTGAAATATGCATCTATGTACTGGCAAGAGGTAACCTCTGAGACACAAACAAAATCTTGTGCCCATATCAAATGTAAAGGATGGATTAGTACCTTCATTGCCATTGTAACAGTTGATTTCTTTTTGTTAGTAAGGGCTTGATTAATCTGGTGAGGTTGATGGTTATCAGCATTGAGGCTTGTGGTTTCTGTGTGATTGTTTTTACAGTCTTGGTTGGCAGTATGTTTATGGCAACATCTGATTGAAGGCAAACGCTTTATTTTATCACAATGATGAGGTTGATAGTCATAAGCATCCAGAGATTTAGTGTCTCTGTTGTTGTTTCCACTGTCTTGGCTTCCGAAGGTTTCAGCACAAGAGGATGAAGCCCATAAATTTGTAAGCTTTCAAGTTTTAGCTACTTTTCTCTCTGATTTTTTTCTTCCTCATTCTTTGACTTAAGCTTTCCCCAATCGCATCCTGTCTTTGTAATAGCTAAGATGAACACGTAATGGATAATATATATGTATGTATAAAACATACTTGTGAGGAAGAGAGAAAGTGGGAGCACAAGTTGCAACAGAGATATTAAAATGAGCTATGTAATAGTTTTGTAATGAGTTATCATATATAATTTTTGGTACTAAATTCAAGAATTTGAAATTTTGTACTCCAGTGACTTTTATTCTATACCCTCCAACCAATAATGCTTGTCAAGCTATTAAGTCAGCTGGTTAGTAAGGCAGTTGAAATCCACAAGTAATTATGGATTTTTACATGATAAAAATTTGGAAATTCTGTTCAAGAAACTAAAAAAATTTGATACAATAAATTCCAAAAGCTTAAAATATTGTAATCTTGTGAGCAGTGATTGAACTCTTTTGTTGTACAAAACCTGAAATCTTTGAGAATGAAGAATTGAACAATAGGTATTTTCAATCCAGCCTAGAAATTAGGTCTGGTCATATTTTAGACATTCTGCTTGATCACACAATAATAAGCAGTGTGTTGTTGAGTGCAAGAGGCAAGGGAGGAATCTGGCCAATGGTGTCATGAAAACATGAAGAGATTTTTGATTGATTGAAGCCTATCTGTCAGTAAGTGTGACTGAGTCAAGCCTCACTCAGACCTAGCACATTTGCACTGCAAATTATATGCAAATATGCTAAATCAAAGTTGGGGATACACTAAGTCACATGATATGGATGCTAGCCAGTCACATTTCTGCACTCTACATAATATGATAGATCTACCTATGTTGCACATAAATTCTGTTTCTCTCTCTTTAAAATTAAATTGATTCAATTGGATGATTTTATTAAGCATTTTTATATGATTTTTTTTCTTAAATGAGCTCCTGTCTTCTATTGGGCAAAAAAAACCCATCAACACCACTTTTACAAGTTTGTTTTTTCCTTATAATTTTCTTTCAGTAAGAATTTTAAAAAAATTTTAGTAATTTGATTTGCTAGGTCATATATTTAAGAAAAAAAATATTGTTCTATAATTCTGGTTATTTATATGTGAATAACTTATTTACCCAATTAGAATAATATCTTAGGAGAAATTTTCACTTTTTTATATCCAGTTTTAGAACTAAAAGTTGAGAGAACTTGGTTATAAGTATTTTATAAATGAGTTAAATTGGTATTTTATCAGTGTGATAATATATGTTTAATGAGTGCAAAATTTATCACAGTAAAGTTTCAAATTAATAATAATTGTACATTGCATAATGTTTTTCTGGAAATTGCACTAGCAAGAAGAGATTGTGCTTTTCAAATGTGTACTGGTGTATGAGATTACTTGATTGTAATTTGGCTATACATGTTTATGTTATTGTTTTTCTTTTATTAGGACAAATCTTCCAAATCTCAAAGTACCTGTAGTGCTGGCAGCTTGATCAGCATGGGCAGTTCAGAAAATGATGAGGTTTGTATAATGGTAATAGTTCACTAAAACTGTTGTATTTGTTAATTGCATAACAGTTTAAAATGCATTTTTCATCTTGAACAAGTAACTATACAGTGCTTGTCAGTATTATTTTCTGAAATTATATTAGAATATACTAAAATTATGTTGCATTTGATATAGTTTTACATCTGTTTTTGGAAGGATTAATTCTAATATAAGACCTAATATTTTAAAGTACATTCAGAAGTATACTGTTCAAGTAAAACATCTTAGTGTCAAAATTTAAACTGCTCAATTCGTAGTAAGCATAGTATTCTGATTATCTGGGATATATTTGTTTTGGTGAAATCCTGGTGACTTTTTGTTTGTTTTCTTAGTAATTAAATAAGGTATAATTTGTAACCAGTGAAATATAATATTAAAGGAAGATCTTTGGGTAACAGTAATTGAGTTTTATTTGGTTATATTCTCCATAAAGATGTATTATCCAAAAAACAGTATATTTTTCAACACTAGTTTATCTGCAAGCCTCGACTGTTTAAAGAATATTAACTGTAATTGCCCACCCTTGTGATAGTAAAGCTTGGGGCAAGGATACCAATTGTGATTATCTACTCTCTTGATAGTGAAGCTTGGGTTTAGGATATCAATTCTGATTATATCAAAAAGAAACTTGAGGTTGTTAACCATGATTATCCATGCATTTTGAAAATAGTTTAAAGTTAAGGATTAGTTGTGATTATCTTTGTTAAAGTAGCAATTGCATAAAATACAATATTAATGCAGCGATGTATTGCTAGACTTTAGCAATATCAATGCAAAAAATATACAAGATCACACTACTCAGTGTGTTGGTTATGTGATATAACTCAACTACCAAGAAAAGTCAACATCCAAAGATTAATGCGATTCAACATTGTTTACAAAAAAACAACTAATTAAGCTTCAGTTAAAAATTTTCTTCTTCAAACACAATGTTTTGTCACTGGACTGAGAATATTACATATAGGATTAATGCAGAAGATTTAAAACAAAGCAAAATATGACTGGACAGTAAATTGAAGAAATGTTTTCTTCATCATACCCAGTGTGTATTTTTTCACCATTAAAAACTTAAAACCATTGCTCTGAGTCATTCATATATTGCAGTTTATGAAGCCTTCACATAATGAAAAGGCTGTTGGACTCTACCTTTTGTTGACAAACACCTAAGTATTTAAACAAAGCTCTCAAAATATCTGAGTTAAGATTACTTATAGTAAAAATCACCAAGTCATGGGTTTGAGTCCATGTCAATGAATGTGCTCACCTTTTCAGCTGTGGGGCATCATAATGTAACATTCAATCCCTACTATTAGTTGATTAAAAAAAAAAGCTCCAGATATAGCTGTGGGTAGTGTTAACTAGCTGCCTTCCTTCTAGTATATCACTACTAACTTTGGGATGGCTGGTGCAGATTGCAAAAAATTCAAGACAAAATAAATTCTATAGGCTATTTTTGGTATTATGAGAATGGCTTTTTCATTTTAACACTTGATAACTATATAAAATTAAAGAATGTGAGTTGCATTTGTATGAAGTTAAAATCTGGTTTTAACATTTATGTGTACTGAGTTAATTCTTTTGTAAGAGGCTTGGTGCAATGTACACAAGTTTCGCTACACACTTGCACATGTTAAGTATTTGCACTTTAACCTTTGATACAGCATGTGTATCTTTACATAACTTGGTAGACTTAGTAAAGATTACAAGTATTTTGTACACAAAAATCTATTTTTAATGAAATATTTTACAAAAGATTTGTTTGTGAAAATATTGAGTTTGTTTCATTACAAGTCTGAGTGTAAAGCAATTTCATGTTATGATTAAAAACTATTTTTCATCAAAAAAATATCAAATATTATTTGAATAATCCCTAAAACCTCCTAAATACATTTCAAACAATTGTTTTAAGTTAGACTTTATTTTCTATACTCTTATTATGTGAGGTCTGTCACTTGACTAACCTTATAATCATCATAAAGAAATTAGGAAATAAATATAAGTTATGCTTTTCTTGTGCTAGAATGACAACATATTGTAAAACAAAACCACAAATGTTTAGTCTGAATAGCTTGAGTCTCATAACACTATTCATATATTTTATTATACTGACCTTCCAGTCATGCCTACGTAACATTACATAACTTGCATTTACGTGGTGCATGTGGACTCTTGTATCCACTAACACAAAATTGTCCTTTAATCTTTTATGTGTTAGCTGTGTTTTAGTGGACTAGTATTTTGTAATATACAGTCACATCTCCACTATTATGTATAATATATATTTATATAGATTATTTAGAAATTATTAGATTTATTTTTGTAAAATATAGAACAATAAATCAAGAAGTAATATGAACAATTGTCTCTTCTTGCTATTGTCTTTATGCTCAGTTGCTGCTGGATGTGGATTAATAAGCCTTTTAAAATTTCATATGTAGAAGATACCAAACAATTGTTTTTTTAGGTTTTATATATACAGTTCAATAGCCAAAAAAATCATAAATAACTGTACTGATACAATAGAATTCCATTATAATTTAGTGAGCTTACTTACTAAGATGTATTTAGATTTTTAAAAAATATGAAACTTCAAGAAGACTAGAGACACATCCTACCTTCTCAAAATCTTCGTTCAAAACAATGTAGTAGCATTTTTACCATGAAATCAGCAGCATCTCAGCCAGGCATTAACCAAGAATCCATAAGGTAGACACTTTGACTAACACCACACATCCCTGCAAATGAAACCAGGAAAATTTTCACCCTTGATGTTCAAAGGTGTAGTGAAAGGAGATGTGGACTTTTTTTTTTTTACTTTTTCAGTTAGGTAGCTTGTTGAAACATCTGAACTCAGCATTTGACACTCTAGTGCCTGATCTTAATCTTAAATAATCTAATCTTTGATTGCTTAGAGCATTTGAATGAAGTGAGCAAGAAGACTGGAATAGATTGTTAATTAAGTTGAATTACCATGCTGGCTTACTTGAAATGCTAGGGATGTAGCCAGCACTGAAGTACAGTGGTTGATGAACAGTGAATTTATTCAATTTTCAGATAGTGATTATGAGGAGAAAGGAAGGTACACCAAGATTGTGTTGTTTTTAGATGTGAAAACAGTATTTCATGTTAATACCTTTCTTACCACAAATAGATGAATGTCTGGATGCATTAGAATGTTCCCATTGGCTCAACACATTTAAATGTAGTTTACAAATGCTGGCAAGTCAAATTGGATGATGAGAGCAGACCTAAGACTGATTTTAGCACAAAGTATGGCTTGTATGAGTTTGTGTAATGCATCTACTATTTTCAAAGGCTGTTGGAGCTTGCACTGAAGGTGCTCAATTCAGTAGCAGAGAAGCTAGGTTTGTATAAGTAACATTTTGGTATTTGATTGCATATTGAAATGTGAGATTGAAACCTGGGAGTGGTATTTCAATGGATAAACATAGTAGGCAAGAAACTGAAACCAGGAAAATGCATGCTCATGCACATGAGAGTAGGTAAAGTTGGAGTCTCTACAGGCCTGGGCAAGAAAGAAGATAATGGTGAGAGAATGGCCTCAACTTGTGACTAAGAATAATTTCACAGTTTCCTGAGTTTTGCATCAGATTACTGATTGTTTTTGGTCAGTTTCTGCTTTCATTAAACTGAGGTACACTTTGGACAGAGCAGGAAATATCATCAAGCATTCTCATCCCTGAATCATGCTTCAGTGCTGGCATATCCACTGCAAGACACCAATTACCTATTGAACACTGGTGTCGGTGATAGCTGAATCACAGCGACATTATCACAGTTGTACAGCAGAGTAGAATGTGTAATCATGCATACTAATTGTAGACTCACAGTTCCTAAAAGTGGATGCTATAAAATAAAGAACAACTTACAGTTGTGGTTTTCATAAAAGCCACTACTTTTAATGGTTGGAAGTTCACTATACTGGTTGGTTTTGCTTTGTTGAAAAAAACTTTAGAAATCTGAAAGGATGGCAATACATCAGATAAAAACATAGGAGGATTGGTTGCTGAGTCTTTTCTCAATATCAACATTCTTGAACTTGTAGCAATTCACTGAGCTTTGTCTCACTCCCCTCCTCTCCTGTGAGGGGGGGGGATGGTTATGGTACAATCTGATAACTCCACAGTTGTGCCCCAACGTGGAAGCCCAGAAATACCTTATCTCTTCATAGAATGATCTGATATTGGACACTATGTTGTAATTGAAACATTTTCTGCCATTACAATTTCAGGCCTTGCTATAGAAGGTTCTGCTAGTGAATGGATTTCATGATTAATATTTAGATGCTGCTGTACTCCATTAAACCTAGTAAGGCTTACCTGATGTTCCTTTGTAGTGCAAAATTCCTCTTTTTTTTCAAATAAATGTAACACTGAAACATTATGAAAAATGGAAGGATTTCTTAAGTTTCTCAGGTCTGTGGTTTGTTCCTAAATTTGAACTTCTTATTAGGTTCCTATGTTCTTCTCTGTAGGAACTAGGTCTTATTACTTTCTCAGGAAACCAAAGTTCACTTATCATTTCACTGTACCTTGACATAAATAGTTTATTACCTGTCTTATCCTATGGAATAAACATTTGGCCTGTAGCTGTTTTCAAAACCAATTTTCATTGGCAGTTTTTCATAGGGCATGCTGTGAGATCATAAATGTATGGAAATGTAACCTGTACCTAATAAAATCTGTGAAAGAAATGGAAAATCATGTAAAAAATGAAAAGCTGATAATTATTTTCAATGGATGATAGCTTTTTAGCCAGTGTAAATGCATTTGTTGTTTATGGTATGTTTTCTCAGAGCTGTGAAAAAAATCTAAGTTTTAAAATTTTTCATTTTTATTTTTAAGTTACTTCAAATGAATGCTACAAAATGACAGAAATCAAATTCAAGATGTTATAGTGCAAGAAATTGCAGAAACAGGATTAGATTTATTATTTTTACTCACATTTTAATATATGCAAGTGATTACTGAACTCCTGAAAGGTACTCTCTCGTCTTGAAACAGTTAATGTTCCAAAAACAGGTGCACATAGATGACAGTACACTGTTTGCTGGTGGATTTCATCAGCTGGATGATTTCTCAGATCATGATTGGTTTTGGTGCAATTGTTAATGACTTGGCAAAGCTCTGATGCATTGCACTCTGATTCACCTTCTATTGGCACAGGGCCCAGTTCCCAAGTCCTGTTTCTTTTTTGAAAACAACTATGCTCACTATTTTTTCAGTTAAAAAAGAAAGATTACATTTATTTTGTATAATACATTCTGTCCAGTCTGTTGATTTGTTTAAACTGAGTTTCAATAAATTCAAACTTACTTTGAACTTTATCCAGGTTATAAATAACCTGAGGCTGGCAGTGGTCTGTTTGATGATTTAGTTGGCTAGAAGAATATAAATTGATGTTGTTGGAAGATCTAGGTGGGAAGGCAGTTCATGTAAAGGCCTCTTGATTGAAGGTGGTTAAGTCTCAGATGCTGATGCCCCACATTTAATCCCACAGTACTGGTAACAGCTTGTGTCATTTTAGAGACCACTGAAAACATTGAAGTAGTAGATGACAAAGCTGCCAACAATGGGACATTTTAAATCCTTTCAACTACCCTTTTTACCCTTCCTTCCCCAGTCAGAGCTGGTCTAGTTTGGTATCTAGATAGGGACCTACTGGACTTACATCTGTTCATAGACACAACTTTAGAGGGTTGGGGTGCTTACTTCAACACTGAGGATATTTCCAGTCTCTGATTGGTTGCCGAGTCTTCTCCCAATATCAACATTCTTGAACTTGTAGCAATTCATTGAGCATTGTCTCACTCCCCTCCTTACCTGTGGGGGGAGGGGAGAGAATGGTTATGGTACAAACTGATAACTCCACAGTTATGTATATCACCAAGCATAGGGGGTGTACTAAATCCATGTCTATGTTTCAAGGCTGTACATTTCATTTTCTAAACCCACAGTCACCAGGTGGTGGTATTAGCTTGCTATGTTCCTTGCACCTTGAATCTGGTTGTTTGTGGATCATTGTTATTTTGGTTGTATTTCAGTCCAACAAGATTTTCCCCATGAAGTGTTCTCTTGATACACAGGTTTTTGGGTAGATGTGTTCTCAACTGGAAACACCTCATCTCTGCTTTCACCCCCCACTGGAGCATCAACTTCCTTTCGTTTGATCTCCCATTCTGCACCTGCTAGCTATGGGAGTTGAGACATTTAGTCAAGATTGCAGGGTTCATCACTTCTATGATTACCCTTCTCTTCAACTCCTCTACAGAATTCTATCTCTAAACCAAATCATTCAGTGTTTTTGTCCTACATGTGGCTCTTTGGTTGGTCTACTTTTCAAAATAGGGAATTATGGACATCTATTGCATTTTCTTTGATGTGACATTGCTCTGGAATTCCCACTTTATTTATTTCTCCTTTTTTAATTCCAGTGAAGCATGGGAGTTCTTACTGGTTACTGGTCACTGGGGTGATTAATCATGGAAGCTCCCTCCTGAGTGAATTTAGAAATTTAACTTACCATGCATTTTCATGATTATCCACTCAGGGAGAAGAAGGCAAAGCTGGTTTCCTTCTTTCTGTTTCTGTGGATGCATTTTCCCCAGGTGTACAGTTGTTGATTGTAGCAGGTCCAGCCTACTCTGGATCCTCATAACACTGAGTTCAGGATGACACCACACTGTTCCCACAGTTGTGTGTAGGAGAGGGCCCTCTTGTTAATTCTGATTGCAGAAAGTTTTTTACCTGCCCCTTCAGTTATGTTTGGGAAACCTTGTCTGATAATATGAGTAACAGGACATACATATACTGTTTTTAATGTTAACAAGCATTCAATATTCTACTCATAATTCTGAATGTAAAATGTCTCTTTCATGGATTTATGATTTCCACTTGTAATACTGGTTACAGATATGGCCCTGTTCTTGTAGTTGAGTTGAGGCAACACCATGACCCAATAATGCCAGGTTTGATTTGTTGTAGTTTTTACTCTTATGGTGGTTTCGGAAGTTTGTCCAATTTCAGCTGAAAACTAACTTTCTATTCGTAATTCTGGTTATTTGGCATATGACTCACTGTTTCCTTATCATTGGCGTTGATGAAAACACAAATATATTGTAATATAAATATAGTTACTAGGGCATGTAACATGGTATACATGTCCTAGCAACTGTAGTTTATCTTACACTATATTTATGTTTTGATTCTGTCTCCTAATGCCAGAGAGGAGTTATTGAACCTCATAAGCCTGGCTGAAGTTGTGTATGTACATAAATAATTTGATTTTTTTTATTATTGATAGCACCTCTTAAAACAAATGACACAGGTGCACATCTTTTTTTCACCCATATTAGATTCATTTCCTAATTTAAGAATGATGAGTACACCTGTTCCAGAAATAGTTTTTTGCCTCACAAATGTGCTTTGTTTTCATCTCAGATTGTTGCTTTTTACTATGGCTTCTCCATCTTTGTAATGTGTGATTTTAGCTTTTTATGAGAAGAGAGAAGATTGTTCCAGAAGTTAACATTTTCTTGTACTAAATTGTATTTACAATAGGTACCTACCTCTTCTTATACACTTCTCACCTTCTTCCCAATTGTTAGTGTTCCTCTTTTTTTTTTTAGAGCCTGCCAATTTTTGGAAGTGAGGGTTTAATGTGAATAGCAAAAGGAGCTGTTTGTGCCAGTATAGGTGGTGCAGTATTATTGGTGAAAAGTAGTCACATTACATTTAATTGTTCAAAAATAGCACACAATCGATGAAGTTTATAGACTGGTGTACTGTGTGTAAAAGCTATTAGCAGTCCAGAGAGGGCAGAAAGAAGATTGAAATTGCTTTGTGTGCCAGGAGATAAGTGCCTATCAGAAATAGTTTTGTGGTGTAAGAAAATGTTAACATCCATTTATAAGTCTATGCTGTTATTATTCTGAATTAGAATATGGATCCCTAAACATGAAGGCTATGTCAATTCTGAAGGTATTGTCCTCAACTTTTTTGTCTGTTTAACCACTGGACTTTAAAATTTATGCACAATAGTGTAATTTATTAACACCGTACTCTTTAAGCTATGTTTTGATTGACAAAGATTGCTGCCATCCTTTAGCAACATATAAACACTTTCACTAATATCACATACATTCGGTTATTAATTTTATTTTATTTTGCATTGTTGAAAGAAAGCATAAATTGGTAGTTTTTCTATTTCCCTTTGATTAAAAACTTCCAGTTTGTTTCATACTTTATTTCTTTTAATATTTTAGACACTATTACAAGAAGGTATTATATTCTGTAACTTAATCAGTCATATCATTGGTTGAGTCTGTATGAATGTATCTCAAGATGGATGGTATGGGTATTAAAACTTTTATTAAAATAAAGTAGAGAACAATGTTTTGACCTGAAGATGATCTAAGAAGGTCGAAATGTTCTCTATTTTAATAAAAGTGTTAATACCCATACCAGTCATTTTGAAATACATTTTTACTTTTAATTGGTTTCTTCATCATGAAATGATTGAGTCTGGTGTTTCTTTTTATCTCTCTCTCTCTCTCTTTTTTCTTTTTCTCACTCTTTCAATTTTCAAATGTATGGAACAATATTTTAAATAAACAAGTATTTTGTTATGCCCTAATAATTAGGAGGGGTCTACATCAATTTTAGTGACTCTCACAACTGATCCAACAAGCAGTTTTCCTTATTCTGTGCTTTGCTGTCACCATGGATTATCCACAGATCCCTGTGCATAGGCAACAGATGATAAAGCAGTTAAATAAAATGTTAAAAACTTGATAGTAATAAGCACTCTATTAATTTGTTATCAATGGAATTGAAAGCATTCATAGCTCCAGCATGCATGCATGCAGTATTAGTAATAGCAGTGCAAGGTAAAGCTGAATTTGCTAATGATTGAACGTATTTTCTGAGTGTTAGCAGTTACTGCATATTTGTACAGAATTTGACATGTTCATTAAATAATAACTTTTTTGTGGTCTATGTCACACTGCTATTGTACAAGCTCAGCATTAAGGCTATTATTCCAGCCAGTGCCTATCTGAGTGCTGGTTTTTTAAATGTATCATAATGTGCAAGTAGTACATAAAGTGCTCATTGATTAGAACTGTTTGCTTTAACAAGCTAGGCTAATGATATTGTAGCTTTATAGAATGGGACTGGCATTCTTGAGGTGGACATACACTGACCAACAGGATAGAAAGATATCCTCACAACATTAGGAAGCCTTCCGAGCATAGAATCTTATGATAATCAACTCAGTTGGAAACTAATGACTACGGATTACCCTACTGTTTCCACCCCCTGTTAACCTGTTGCTATGTATGGCACTATCTGGCACAGCTTGAAGATCTAAACCATGTTAGATGTTGATCCTATATTCTGGAGATTCATCTTCACTAATTTTGTATACAATTGGACTCCTACTGGTTTAACACTGGGATTGATTTTACTGCATTAATTGCTGTCTCAGACTTGATGCCTTGTACATGTAAAAATTTAAACTTGAGATAACTTTAATTTTATTTATTAATTTGATGAAATGATTCTTCTGTAATTGCAATTCAACTCTCAGTTATTCTAGTTTTAATAAAAACCAAATACTATATCTGTAACTAACACGTAATAACATTGTATTTGTGCATGTGGTATGTACTTAAGAAATATACAATTTTTGCACAAAACATCAGCCAACAAATTCAAGAAATCTGCTTCATTCCTTTTTCTTTAGCTACTTAATATTTTGAGCTATTCACCAAAGATATCACCTTTGTCTTCTTGCAAAAAAAGTATCATCAAGGTTTCACATGCCGTGAGTGAAGATAGAAAGAAGTCTTTCCCACTGATATGTTAGATGTCTTCCTGATGGTACAAGTTGCTCTATTTTTCAGTGGGAATAACCAACAGTCATACTGGTAGCATCTGTGCCCTAGGAAAACTAGTATTATTGTTTAGAGCATATAATGCTAGGTTTTCTCACTTCGGAGTTTACTGCTTTTGAGATGCAGAATTTTGACTTTACAACTGGAGGGATCAGGTTTAGATCTGGCTTTAACTTTAAAACCTGAAATTTAGAGAACTTCTTAACAGTTCTATTATTTCCATTAAAGGTACTGTGTCTTGATTTTTTGCAAATGTGCCTTGATGGTGTTTGTAAATAATGAATGAAGATTATTTCACTGTTTATAACATTGTATTGAGACTCTTTCAGTCTTATAGTTGGTAAGGTTCATATTTATTATGTAATAAATTTCCTGAGCAAACCTACCACACCACTCTTGGGAGAAACCAGAGAACCATATGTGTATATCTGAACACATGATAACACTATGTAATAAAGTGAGATGCAAACAAACTGTATGCTTCAAAACTAATCATGATAACTTTTACCAAACTTATACAGTTTGTAACTCTACATTGTACCTACATAACATATTCATACATATCCTTATAATTGAGCAGATGGTAACTGTGTAGTCAGATTTGTCTTATTAAATAAATTATTATTTACTAAGTAAATTAAAATAAATTTCATAACAAAGTGTAAGCTATCATAAAAGATTTAGATTTTAATTTCCTTTTTTTTTTCTCATTTATTTTTATCTTTCACCTCTGTGTTATAATTATTTATGTACTTAATTTTTTCTAGGTATATTGCCTAGTTTATCGAGTTCTCTCTCAGACACACGCATGTTACATATGAATTATTCAAGCTAACTTTTCAATGTAATTCACTAAATTGTTATGTCTATATTAAAACAGGCCCAGGCTCAGTTTGAATTTAAAGTGGACCTAAATGTTATGCCTTGTTTGACTGTTGTGCAAAACTTACATTGTAGAATTTTGTAAACCTCTGTAAAGAAATTGCAGTAATTTTTTCTCCCAGCTTTTTTTTTTTTTAAATCCAAAGTAGATATTATATTTGTAATCACTGAATAGTATTTAATACGTTTACCTACCTGTTATTACAATAATACCAGTTTAATTGTGATAATAGTTTAGAAAACATTATACAAACTATGCAGATTAATTCATGTTATCTGTTGTTCTGAAAATATACCCAAATTAAATGAAATATTTATAAGTTAATTAGAATATTAATTACAGCCTTAAATACAACAAATTCAGAGTGTTTGTTTTTCAGACATCTTTACTCTCCAGTAACCATAGATAATAATTTCAATTCTCTGTTTGTGTAAAATTACATTCAACAGATTTATTACTCATGTTTTTCTGTGAAAAGTACACTTACACTTTTATGTGATACATTTATTTCAGGAGTTTAGTGGACAAGCATCCTCATATAGGGTGAATAGAGCCTTGCTTAGACATGGAGAGTTAGGTAAAGTATCTGTAAAAACAATTTGTGCTTATTCAGAATTAGGTTTATTAATTTATTGTAATCCAGTTCTGTGTAATTTTTTTCAAAGGTTGCTAAATGTATATGAAAGCGTTTAGAAAATTAACTTTATGACCTCTTAATAAAGAGGTTAATTTACATACCAATGAGAAAGTTAATAGGTGTCATCAGAGAAGGATAAGCTAACTAATTAAGATATTAGTTTTATATATGTGTATGTAAATTTATTTAATTTGTATGAACTATAAATCTTATGGAGCAGTCAAACGTTTGAATACATATATTCATGGAAAAATTTTTAGAGAAAATACTTCATTAAAATTTTGATTTTGTGTTTATAAATTACTTGTAATACTTTCTGAAATTTTATAAAATTTCATGCAATTATATAAAACATTAGAAGTTCTTGTATGGAAACTATAAAGATCAGTTTGGAGTCATGACCTCAGCTGATTTGGCCAAGTCCACAGTGATAATGTTAATGGATATATTAATGGATATACCATGACAGGTTACAAACTAACTTTTTATATCAATAATCTTGCCAAGTTATACATAATAGCTAACTTGTATATTCTGTGTTAGACAAACAGGTAAAATTAAAATTATTAAGTAATATAATTTATTGTAGTTCTTAGTTTGTAAACTTGAAAAAATTGAAGATGTACAGGTTTCCACAAGTTAAAATATGAAAAGGTATCAAATATACGAGATGATGTTCAAAAAATACGCGGACTGACGTCATAAAACAAAATGTACTTTATTTAGAAGTTACAGGTCTGGGACCCCTTCAAAGTACTCTCCTCCCCAACACACACACTTATCCCAATGGTGTTTCCACTTGTTGAAACAGTCCTGGTACGCTTCTTTTGTAATGTCCTCCAGCTCCTTCGTCGCATTTGCCTTAATCTCGGGAATCGTCTCAAATCTTCTTCCTTTCAAGGGTCTTTTGAGTATGAGGAACAAGAAAAAATCGCAAGGAGCAAGGTCAGGTGAGTAGGGGGGGTGGGGAAGAACAGTGATCGAGTGTTTGGCCAAAAACTCACGAGTTCTGAGGCACAAATTTTGCAGCAACGCGGTGCATCTTCAATTTTTTGGTCAAAAATCTCGTAACAAGATCCAACTGATATCCCACACTCTTCAGCAAGCTACCTGACAGTCAGACATCGATTTGCCTGCACCAGGGTGTTGATTTTGTTGATGTGTGGGTCGTCAGTTGACGTGGAAGGACGTCCAGGACGCTCATCATCTTCAATGGACTGTCGACCATCCTTAAAACGTTCATGCCACTTGGAACTTGCCGTACGCTTCATAGCAACATCACCGTAAGCCATGTTAAGCATAGCAAAAGTTTCAGTCGCAGATTTTCCAAGTTTAACACAAAATTTCACAGCAAGTCGTTGCTCCTTCAGGTCATTTATTCTGAAATCCGCCAAACGAAAAAAAATCGCACTTCACTTAAAACCGCGTAGCTGATACACAAATGAAGATATCTGCAATCGGGAAATGGCGTCGTAATCAGCTGATCTGTGCGAACCTAGCATCACTAAGCGGATTCCCCTGGAACCAACTGGAGCTGCGCAATTAAAACAGTTCGCATATTTGTTTAACAGACCTCGTATTTCATATCAATGTGGGTAAGTCGTGAGCTAGTTAGTTTTATTGGAAAATTAAATTTCTGAATATTTTCCAAAAGTAGCTCATTTTCTCAAAATAATTATCATAACAAGCTGACTATTTGTATACCATATTGAAGAAAATTGTGTTTTACTAGATGTGACTAAATGTGGGATACAAGTAAGAAGCTATTCCAAAACTTACCAGGTTATTAGCATACATGCACACTTTAAAATTACAATTGAAGATAAGAAGGCATATGTAATAAAGTTTGGTAAGGGTTTTCTTCCAAATAACCTTTTAAAAATAATCATTCAAAGTTCAGAAATAACTAATAAAGAGTTAAATGTAGACAGTTTTTCTTAGTATATCAGTTTCATTAAAATTCTTATTTATTAACACTTCAGACAAAAATTATGTACTTCAAAAAACAAATTTAAAAATTACCCTATCTTTCAACACATGAAAATGATTACCTTTCAAAAAAGTGATTAACCATAACTAAAGTCTGATGTGACCTGTCTCACAGTCTGCAGGTTACATGTTTGAATCCTTGTCATAGAACATGCTTGCCTTTTCAACTCTGAGGGCATTATAATGTAATGGTCAATCACATTATTTGTTGGTGAAAGAGTAGCTCAAGTCTATGGTGTTGACTAGCTGTCTTCCTGTAGTCTGTCATTACTAAATTAGAGAGAGCTATTGCAAGTAGCCCATGAATAGTTTTGTATGAAATTCAAAACAAATGAAAGTAATATAAGCTAAGACATAAAAAAATGATATTCTATTAGTATGGAAGATTTGATGATTCAGAGAATACCTCAAGAAAAATATCATTTGTATATTTTTTTCAACTATATATTTAAACCTAGAACATTCTATACCATGAGGTTCCTTCCATATGGATCTTGTTGAATTTTTCAACACATTTTCTAACATTATTTAAGCACCAGATTGTTCATGTATTTACAACAGGATTCCTAATAAGATGAGTCATAAAATATAAACTTAAAAATACTTTTAATATTGCAGTTAATCCTATTAACCTGTTCAGTGCCATAGACAAGATAACTCGTCCAAGCCGATCGGTAGCACAGTGCCACCACGGACGAGTTAATTCGTTCTCAATAATATCTAACATCAACGCTAGATGTCAGCACCATACATGCATTTGTCCTAATTACAAATTGTTTCACTTTCGATCCAAAATGGCATCATGAAAAAGGTTACAAAATGAAGAAGCATTAGAGTTGTATCGTAGCAGCTAAAATACTTGGCAGTCAACAGGTTAATATAATAGTGCAAGGGTTTCTTATGTACTTTACAAAGAAATCAAACAGTTATTTCCATTGTTCTCGGTCAGTTTACCTTGTTGAGTATCGTGATGTGCAAAAACACAAATATTTTCTTACGAGCTGACATAACTTTTTAATTAATAGGGAAGCTACAGAGATCCTAATATGAGTAAGATCTGAATGCTAGTTCTTCACTGCCACCACCATGTTACTCCATGGTGAGCTCTAAAGATACTGCCAGGTTTTATTACACTTGGTTCAGCAGTTTGTGAGTTATGAGTGGACACACATTTTTCAAATAATAGTTTGGAAATGCAACTTGAAGACCACCCATAAGTAAACAGCTTGGTAATTTGGGATAAAGCTTGGTCTAGCTTATCTTTTGTAATTGTTTTCAAAGGAATTTGGTTAGATAGTCCTTTAATGAATGGAGTAAGAGTAGTTGCCTTTGAGTTTAGAACTTAGGCATAGTTGTATTATGTGTTGTCTTTATTGCCAGCTAGCTAGTAACCTTCCATACTGTTTTCATAGTTCATACATTCAAAACAGTTTTCATACTCTTTCTTCAAACAGTGTATATAATTAAATTTAAATATTTGTTATAGATACAACTTTTTGTTAGTATTTTACAAAAACAACAATTGCAGCATCAACTAGTGTTTGTCAAGTAACTGCTCATATTGGTACACAAATCTTAGCAAGTATTGTAAAAAACAGTAATTTGTTAGCCAAAATATGTAGCAGAATTAACATTTGCACTTAACTGTGAATGACACTGATCTGATGCATCAATAAATAGAAAGTTTAATTATATCTCCATGGCTACAAAATTGTAGTGTATCTATATCACTTTGTAAATTATAAAACATTCCAACAGTGGGTAACTATTTGTAAAGAGCTAAGATAATTTTTGATTTTGTTCAATCTGTTTCTGACATCATGTTGTTTACTTTCCCAAAATATGAGGTGGATGAGCTATTATGGGCTCAAGCCATGCATGTGGCTCTTGCTCAACTTGCAAATATATAACCTGTTCAAGCCAGTAATGAACTCAGCCAAGAAATGATTGTAAAAACTGATAATGCAACTGTAAGGGTATGGATATACTATCTGTAAAAATAATAGAGGCAAAAGAAAAGTGGCAGTTGTTTTTTTTTGTTTTTTAAATATTACTTAATATATTTAATTTTAATTACAATACAATGCATAGCTGCAAAGCGTTTGTCTGTTCCAAAATGTGTATGCACTGAATAAAATATCCGTTTTTTTCTGTCCCTGTAATATTTCTTGTATATTTTGTGGCTTATGTTTGGACTCGTAGAACCAAGTCAGTGATCTGACAAAGGCTCGTTTTGAAAACATCTGGCTAATCAATCTTTAGTATTTTGGGCTATTAAATAACTTTTTTCTTAAAGGCTAATTTATCTTTAAATTTTTGTTGTTTTTCTTTTGTATTTTTGTGAATCCAAAGACTTACTGCTCTTCTAGCAGGGGACAAATGTGTGAGTAGTAAGGTTTAGCATACATAAAACAAGGTAGCAATCATTTCATTAGCATATAAATATGCCCAACTTTAAAACTTTTTCAGTGCAATAAAATTACCATGATCTGCCACACTTTTCATCTTGAATAAACATCCTCCTCCCTTTTGTATTTAAAGTAAAAGCTTATCACTTCAAAGAGAAAATTCAAACTTTCTTGCTGTAAACTACAGGTATAACCAACAATAAATTTCAATCAGCAATAATACATAGTACTTCCTGATGCATTGTTCTCAACTAGTGGTAATGTTTAGTTCTGGTTAATTTATAGTTCTCAACCACTATTATATTAGCCTTATTTAATTTACAGATTTCAGTAAAAATAGTATTTAACTCTGTGTTTGTATTTGTGTTTTCTCAGCCAAGAAAAATATTTTATCCTTCACAGTGTATATGCTTAAATCAACATAATATCCAGTCATGCTTTATTCACACTTCATAACCATCAAAAATATTTAATCCTGTTTAGCTGAAAGGTTTCAATGAAGAAAAACGTTTAACGTTGCTTAATGTGTAATTCTTAACCACAGTATTTTTTAATCCACTTTAATGTAGTTGGAGTGAATATTCTTTTTCTTGTCAATTTTATTAGAAAAATATGTACTTAATGTATCTGAATTTTTGCCTTTCATAAGATGTTAACACAGATGTTACTCAGCCAGTGCCTCTGAGTCACAAAGCTGCACATCACAGAATATCTGTTAAGCCCAAACGAACACATGGTTTACCAAGAAACCGTCAACGGCAGCAGGTGAGTTACTGGTACATGACATTTTAATTTGCTTAATTCCAAACTGTTTATTGTTTCTTACAGTGGTTGATAGTAAAATATTCTTTTTTTTATAATATACAGGTTGAGAGGTTACAGAAAAGCTCTGTGTGATTGATAGATTAAGAATTGTTATTTTAAAGATGGAAGAAATAAAAGAATGTTTATATGCAAAAACGGCTCGTTTGGGTTGAGAAAATATTTTACATAGAAGAGCGAATGACGTTTCGACCTTCTTCGGTCATCGTCAGGTTCACAAACGAGCCGTTTTTGCATATAAATTTCTCAACAAGTGGGTTTCTCGACATCACTGATGAAATAAAAGAATGCTTTTGGGCTGGAAAAAATTGATAAACATTATTGTAAATCTTCTTGCTTGAAGTTTATTTCATGTTTTGTACATTTAAACGTTTGTGAGTATTTTTGAAAAGGAGTTTTTCCGTATGAGACACAAAAATATACTAATTTAGATAAATAATCATCATATTTTGCTCTTAGATTTTTTTATTACTCACAATTCACATAGTTTGTTTTATTCATCAGTACTTTATATTTAAAATCATTCAAAACTTTGCACCTGCTGGAAAAGTGTTTAAAAATTTCTCAAATAATACATTAATATATTAGCTTGCAGAGTCAAGAATTGGAAGTCTTCCTTCTACTCCAGAAGTCAGTGAAGAACTTGGTCGACCTGTATCTCCAAAAAATAACATCTCAGATGAAACTGAAAGAGGTGAGTTCCAGTTATTTTCTTGCAAATCTGTAAATTATTAATTTTTAATTCTTGTATTTCATGTTGTAATGTAAAATACATTAATATTAGAAATAAACAACCTTATAACACAAAATTTTGTCACTTATTTATGTGTTTTAATTAGACTACATTTCACTATAGCTTCTTTAGAAGCTTTTGTTTAAAAACCATAATTGATGACACAAAGCTTCCATTAGTTTATAAAAGATTTTCTGCAGTGTGTTTTATATGAAAATAAAAGATAATTGGAATAAAAGTTAAGATTAAAAAAAGTTTGAAAACAGTACATTATTATGAAAAACACAAATATATATATATATATATATATATATATGTATATTAGGGTTCGTCAAAAAACAAAAAGTTGTGACACTCAGTCGCTCGCTTATAATTTGATTCCATTCAATGAAAAAAATATGCTAGCGTAAAAATCA
This sequence comes from Tachypleus tridentatus, assembly GCF_004210375.1. Taxonomy (NCBI): domain Eukaryota; kingdom Metazoa; phylum Arthropoda; class Merostomata; order Xiphosura; family Limulidae; genus Tachypleus; species Tachypleus tridentatus. The sequence goes on along the minus strand of NC_134827.1, from coordinate 91,420,437 downwards.
ATCCAATACATTAATATTTAGGGGTTGCGCAATGTGCACAAAATAACAACGTGCTTCCGGAACCAAACGAAAAGTTGGCATTAGTGAAAGGCTACCTTTGGCTTTAGACAGAACCCAGATCAGTGACCGAAAAGCCGTGCAAATTTTGCTTCCTTTTGCAGCTCATATTGGACATAATATCGAGGATCTTGCCATTAGCCCAAGTTCCATAAGGAGGAAACGAATTACTAACTGTACTCTTCTAGCAGCTGAATTGAAGGAAAGTTTTTTCTCCAAACGTTCCTTTGACATTACATTGGGATGGTAAGCTGATGCCTGACTTGGTTGGCAGAGAGAAGATCGAACGTTTGGCAATTTTAGTTTCAGGTGAAGCTGCAGAGAAGATTCTTTCAGTGCCCAAGATTGATAGCGGGGATGCAAATTCAGTAGCTTCTGAGATCGGATCAGTTTTAGTAGAATGGAATGTAAAAGACAGAATTAAATTGCTTTGCTTTGACACCACGGCGACCAATACAGGATCCAAATCTGGCGTCTGTCTGAGGATTGAAATGTTACTTGAACGTGAGCTCTTGCACCTTGCCTGTAGACATCACATTTTGGAGATTCTTCTGAGCGCTGTATTCTCTACTCTCGTGATAGAGACATCAAAAAGTCCAGCTATTACTTTGTTTTTAAACTTTAGAGATTGTTGGCCTAAAATTAATAAAACTAAGTACATAACAGCAGTAGAAGCAATGCCACTTCAAATACAGCCTTGGAAGGATGATATTATTCAATTTTGTCAGAATCTCCTTCAATCTCATCAACCACGGGACGATTATAAAGAGCTCTTGGAATTAGCTGTCATTTTTCTTGGATCTCTTCCACACAGACGTTCTTCATTTTCTTTCCGTACTTCTGGTGCTGTACATCATGCACGTTGGATGGCTCGAGCAATATATTCTCTAAAAAATTTGGATGTTCCAAGAGGAGTTTGGTAGACTGCAACCACGGCCTGCTTCATCTCGTGTTTCATTTGACACACATTTCTGCTGCAAACTTGGCGATTTGTGTGTCTTTATAACTAAACATTATTTGCTCTCATGGTTTACAGCTAAGGATGCTTCCATGGCAGCTCGAAGGGACCTTACACTACTCAAGGAACTTGCATTGCATGAAAATCATATGATTAAGGAAGTTGGTACAAAGGCAATGAATCGGCATTTATGGTATTTATCTGAGGTTGCAGTTAGGCTTGCGCTCTTTGATGACGGTGTAACGAATAGCGACAAACTCAAGATGGTTTCAAATATGAATACCGTGAAAGGATCTCCTAGGCCAACTCCACGTTTAACAGTTGATGCTGTAAGCAATGCTGTTTCCAGAAAACTTCCAGATTTTTTTACCTCGGGCAACGAAGAAACTTTTCTACCATCTGGATATTAGTAGCGCATTTTTATTATTACCACCGAAAGAGTGGAGCGCCTCCAAAGAGTACAAACAAGGAAAGGACAGAGTAAAGAAACTTTTTGTGACAAATGACGCAGCTGAAAGAGGAGTAGCTTTACTTCAACAGTTTACGGCAAAGGGTCGCACCAAGAACGAAGATCAATTTCAGTATATGATTCAGGTGGCAGAAGAACATCGGCGAACATAATGCGAAGGGGGCAGGCAAGATAAAACTTCAATGAAATAAATTTTTCTTTCAAGTTTTTATGTTTTTGCTAATTGTATAATCAATAAATATTAAATAATTTCTTTAAATAATTTAATTTCCATTAACAATGTAATGTAGGGTAAATTTAAGGAAAATAGTGAACTTTGCGAGGGATGCGCGACCCCTAAATACTTTGCGATTGAAATGAAACTTTGTCTATGTTCTTTTCTCATGCAGTAGCACAACTGAGCAAAAAGATTGGGACATTTTAATTTTTATCCTTTATCTGCTGATGCACCCTAATATATATATATAATTTGTTATTTTAACTCAAAAACAAGCTGAAACAAAATAAATTAAACAAAAAAATGTCACATCTATTGAAGAGATCCCAGGGTACAAACTACAATGTGGGATTTATAAAATGTATCCTAGGGTTTGGAGGTCACTGAAGAGGTTGGACCCACATAGTGGTGGGTGTATACCGTCTATCAGTCTTAACCTCCATTCGTCAGTCTCACATAAGAAATAAAAAATAGCAATAGATATAGAATTAGAAATAGCAATTAGAAATTTAAATAGAGATAGAAAGTAGGAGAGTAAGGTGTGGGTACTCAAGCCCACAACATCCCACATCTACATCACCCTTCACCGCCTACAGACAGTTGTGGGAAGGTGACTGCTCTTCAAAGTAAAGAATTAATTTTTAAAAAAAGGTACTACAATTTTGGGGTAAGTAAGTTTAAAATTACCTCTTGAAGTTAACCTTCTAGCCTCCATCATGGTAGAAAGGCACCAATTGACAGTACAGCAAACACATTATACCAGCATGAAATGTCCCATTCAGCTATCCAAACAAACTAGCATATTTTATAAAGTTAAGTGTAATTGCCTTAAATAGTGTCATATTGTGAAACTAATTTAGCCTGGTGAGCTGATTATAGTAATTATATTGTTGCAAATGTTATAAATACTTTTCTCTATGACTTAGAAAAAAAAAAAAATCTTTTAACATGTACCAAATGTAATATGGTATATTTGGGTCAAACTTCAAACCCATTGCATATATGTGTTAATTTACATAGATCTCAAGTTAAAAACAATTTAATAAATTCTGTGGAATTAAAACATTTCAGGATTCACCCTTTTACATTTGTTAAGGTAACAAGTTTGCTCTAACAAAGCAACTTGCTTTACCTCTTGGGAGCCGATCGATGTTCTTTGCTCAAGATGTATTGTACCCTCATATGATCCAAACATTTATGGCACTGCCAAGCCCTCTGTATCAAAGATGTTGGATCATGTTCACCATCTGGGGCTTTGACTATGCACAGGGGGTTTATGCACTTCACTAATTCAAAGTCTGTACTCTGTGTTCTACAAATCTTCTCTTCATGTCTGCCTTTTGCACATTTCTTTTCAGTATACTACCAAGTTTTGATCATTAATACAGCATCCCATCTGGGAATGTGTCTTCCTTTCTAGGTAAGCTATGCTCTTTCAAAATAGAAGGTCCGGTATTCCTCTTTTTGGTCTTCATATCCAGGTACAGCTGACTGAACTGAATCTGTCATTGGATGATATTGCTGAGTTCAATGATTGGCCCATTGCTCCATGGCTTGAGTCATCTAAGGAAGGTGGATATTCCCAAGTAGAAGTACCATCTTCTTTTTGCTGATCATCTTTCAAACTTTTCTTTTGTTCCTGTTTTGGTCATTGTTCGGTATTTAGTGTTTTTATTTTTAGTCTTTGTAGTATTTTATTTTTTATCAGTTATTTGTTACAGATAGCCTCATAGTTTTGTGTCAGTAAATTTCAAACAATGCTCTTCCAATTAATGGTAATCAATACAGTCATTAAATGATCAGTGAAAAGAAAAAGACCACTTTGGGATAAACTGCCTTTGTTTTGTGTTTCTTTGTCGGTTCTCCAAGTTTGTGATCATTTTGGACTTTTCCATAGTTGTGTTTGAGCCTGCAACTTACCTGATGGCTGGTAGGTCATGGAACATATTTTAATTTTTTTTTTCTCCAAACACCAATTTTGTGGTTCATGCTGGAAGGTTTACTTCTTAGTTATGTGAAATGACGGTTAAGCCTTATCTGAACATAACCTTTTACAGAGTCAGTCAACATGTTATGTATTCGATGTCAAAGTTGTTAACTACTTTATCCCACTTTGCTGGCTTAGGAAAAGCTCATAATAGATGGAAGTACAAAATACAATATGCAGGTATACCAAAAAAAAAATGTAGATACGAATAGAGGCTCTAGAGGCTATGTAAGCGTAATATGCAAACTGTATGATGGATAGAAGTATTTTTGTTCTTCACATGAACATTACCTTGCACTGAGTTCAAGTCAGACTGATGTCGGCAATTCACAGATATATCTTAAGCACATATTCTTTCTCCACAGTGTGGATTCCTGGATGTGGTGAGGGGACCTCTCAGGGCAGGTTCTGTTCTTTCAGTTTACCTCCTCTGGGATTTTAACATCCACACATGTGTTTGCTGTGCATGGCAACCCGTGTAGGGGAGGAGATGATTCTGGTGGTTGAGGGGTCCAACCCTAACACACCACTTTAATCTTTAATTCTTGTAGATGGGTGGCCCTCCTTGGGTCAATCTACTGATCCACTTGAACTAGGGTCAACTATATACCACTGTTGGATGTTCTCAACAGGTGTTGTGGACATTGTATCTGATGCTGGTGTTTGGGTATAGTGCTCACAAAACCCTGGTGTTGCTGTAGTGTCCTTGTTTGACATTGCAGTGCATCCCCTGCACCAAAATTTCTCTTTTTTTGTTATGGATCCTCCAAATAAAAACTAATATAAAATAGTGAAAAAACAGTCCATAGGTAAACGACCACATCTTTAAGATTCTGAGCAGCAATGTTCAACATCTCTACCACATGTTGTACCTCATTTTCTTATCCTACATTCTCTTTCAGACAATCCTTTTGGGCAAATTCCTCCCTTTTTCATTCAGCAGGAACTAGAGAGACTTGCTGGCTCTCCAAAGTCAGTGAAGAAGCTTCGATCTGGTGACATACTGGTGGAAACATCCACATCTCAACACAGTGAACTCCTCTTGCATTCAAAGGCAAATGGGAATATACATATTGAGGTTACACCTCATGCTACTTTGAATTCATCACATGGAGTTGTTGTTGGAGAGGGGGTTTGAAGAACATCCTCAAATCAGAGATTCTCGCTGGTTTCTACACTTAAGGAGTTTTTGTAGAGAGGTGTATCTCCACTTGCAAAGATGGAATTATGATGCTGACCAGTATCCTCATTCTGACATTTACATATCCACGTCCACCTGCCACAATCAAGGCAGGTTATCTTAATTGCAGAATATGGCTAGACATTCTAAACCCTCTCCAATGTTTCCAGTGTCAGAGCTTCAGTCACTCAAAGACATCATGTCGGGGTTCCTTGATGTGTACACATTGTAGTGGCAAGGACCGCAATGCCTATGAGTGTGCAACAGACCCTCATTGCATCAATTGCAATGGCTCTCACCCCTCCTACTTTCGTTCTTGCCCTAAATGGTTGGAAGAAAAAGAGGTGCAGCATTTGAAAATGATTCAAAACATTACTTATCTTGAGGTTTAAAAGTTGCTGCCACCACTTCATCTCAGTCGTATGCTGCTGCACTTTGTTCCATAACTACAGTGGGAGTGCAGACAGATCTCTCTGTGCCTCCAAAAGAATCATTCTCAAAACAAATGTAAAGACTTTTGACCTACATGGTTAAAAAAGTTGATGAATCAATTTTCAACATCCATCTCTATCCCTTACTTACATTCCAACAAGATCCACTTCCTTTGGTTTCAGGTACAGGCATTTCCTCAAATGCATCTTCTTTTCCCATCCCAAGATGCAAAATGATCATTCATTCATGTCCTCAGTCACTGAAATCCCCTTCCGACAGCAAAGACCTGCCAAATTGACCCAGGGCAGGATCCGTGGAGGTCAATAGACCTCCATCGAATAAGGACAGTAAGGAAAAAAGACATGGTCATAAACAAAAGGTTTTTTCCACCCAATTTGCCTCACATAAATAAAAATGGCTACCTTGATACAATGGAACTGTCGAGGTTTATGTTCTAATCTGGGTAACATCAAAACACTAATTGCTTCCTATCATCCTGTATGTCTTTCTTATCAGGAAACATTTCTGAAACCTGCCGATTCAGTCACCTTTTGGCAGTTTTCTTTGTACAGAAATGACAGGCTGTGTGATGGACGAGTGCATGGAGGGGTGGCACTGTTGGTTGATCTGCATGTGCCCACCCTGTCTTTGCCACTCGACACACCCTTGGAGACCGTAGCCATCCGTGTTTCCTTGGGTCCTACCATCACTGTTTGTTCTCTCTACCTGTTGCCTGGAGAAGCATATTATCAGTCAGACTTGATGCTGTCATTGAACAGTTGTTGTCTCCCTTTTTAATACTGGGACATTGATGGACATCATCCCCTCTGGGGAAGTGGTGATATAAATAGGAGGGATTGCTCTGTTGAGCAGATGCTCTCTGATCACAACCTTTCTCTTTTCAATGCTGGTTCTTCTACTTATTATAATGCACCTAGTCAGTACTTTACTGCTATTGATCTCTCAGTTTGCTCCCCTTCATTATTCTCCCATTTTTACATGGAGGGTTGACAATAATCCACGAGGCAGTGATCATTTTCCTATAATTTTGAGAGATTCCTCGAATCAAATAACCTCCTCTTGCCCATCTAGTGTGCATTCCTACAACAGCACTCCACAGTGGACCACCTGATTCGACTTGAAACATCAATTAAAGAAGCCTTTCTCAAATGACAACATCTTGTATGAATATTATTTGACATTCAGAAGGCTTATGATACAACATGGAAGTATGGCATTTTGAGAGACCTCCATATATATGGGTTACATGGTCATTTGTCCATTTTTATTGAACATTTTTTAATGAACAGGAGATTCCAAGTTTGTGTGGGTTCGACACTTTCCCATTGTTTTCTACAGGAACTTGGAGACTCTCAGGGCTGTGTTTTGAGTGTCACACTTTTCAGTATAAAAATTAATGCCATCACTGAACAACTTCCTCTCACTGTTGGAAACAGGCTCTATGTCGATGACTTTCACATCTCATATCTGTCATCTAACATGAGATATATTGAGCAACAGCCACAGACTGCTGAAGTGGACCACACTGAACATCTTTAACTTCTCTCTCTCTAAAACTGTTTGCATGCACTTTTGCCACTAACAGGGGATTCATCTTGCTCCTGAACTCTGTATTGGTGAAGTTGTGCTGCTTGTGGTCCCTGAGACAAAGTTCTTGGGGCTTATCTTTGATCATAAGCTGGCCTTTATACCACACATCAAGCAGCTACAGGTCAAATATACAAGAGCACTCAACATCCTCCATGTCTCTCTTCCACCATTTGGGGAGCAGATTGATGTTCTATGCTAAAGATATATTGTGCTCTTATTTGATTGATACTGAACTAAGGATCACTGGTCTATTGCTCTGCCAAACCCTTGGCCTTAAAGATGTTGGGCCCCATTCATCATCAAGGACTTTGGCTCTGCACTGGGGCTTTATGCACTTCCCCAGTTCAGAACTTGTACACAGAGTTTCATGTACCTTCTTTGCACCTTCACTCTTTAAAACTGTTTTTACTACATGGTTCGAAACTTTGTTCCTTACCAAAGCATCCCACCTGGGATTGTATTTTCCTTCCTCAGTGGGCCATAATTTTTTGGAACAGATGATCTGCCATTACTCCTTTTGGCCTTTGTATCCAGGTGCAGTTGGATGAATGGGGTCTGTCCTTGGATAAAATTGCTGTATCCACTGGTCAGCCCATCCCATCATGGCTTCTTACAGTCCCCAGATGTGACCTATCTTTAAGTCATCTGTGAAAAGCAGATACTCCCGATTGGAAGTACCATCTTTTATTTACTGAACATCTTTCGAACAATCTTTCCATTCCAATTTATACGGATGGTTCAAAATCAGGTGGCTGTGTGGGCTCTGCCATAGTTTGTTGTGGGTTGGTGATTGCACGCAGAATCCCCTCTGCAGCTTCTGTGTTCGCTGCTGAACTGTATGCCATTTCTCTTGTCCTGGATCATATTGAAGCTAAGAAGTACTCCAACTGCACTATCTATACTGACTTGCTTAGTTCTCTACTGGCCCTGGAATCGCTTCACGTTAGTTCACACCCTTTTCTCACTGATATTCAAAACCGACTGGCCCATTTCTCTTTAACATCTACTTCTATCCAGTTTTTCTGGATACCCAGCCATGTTGGTATTCACAGGAATGAACTTGCTGACACTACAGCTAAATTTATTTGCTCTGATACTATCACCATTGTGCCTGTTACATACATGGACTATGGTCCTGTATTCAAGGCTCGACTCCATGCCAACTGGCAGTTGACTTGGAGTGAGCAACGCGAGAACAAGCTTTTCCAAATAAAACCCTATATCGGGCTTTGGCTGTCTTGTAAAGATCGGAAAGAGGAAGTTGTTCTAACTAGACTACGCATTGGTCACAGTTTTTTAACATCGTTTTCTTTTATTTGGAACTGGTGCACCAGTGTGTTGTCTGTGTAACACTCATGTCACAATATGCCACATTTTACTGACTTTTCATTGTTATGACTCTCAACGATGGCACCATTTTAAATATGTTCTGTCACAAGCTTTGTTCATTACATTAGACAGTGTCATTGGTGATGGTGACACAGTCCACCTTGATAATGTTTTTAGTTTTTAAAGGGCATTAATCTTTTTAATGCTATTTAAGTTTTTTAATTTATACATTAGACTTTTTGTAATGTGATTCCCTTTTAAGAATCAAAGTCCATCTTGTTCAATTTGAAATTAGAAAATGGCCATAAATAACTCAAAACTAGGACTGGAAAGTCCAACTTCAGGTGACTAGCACTACTGTTTGAATTACCCGTTAGTCATCCTGGCAAGTTATTATTAAAATTTTGCTGCAAGTCATTTAAAACTTTTATTACTTTTTGTAAATGACCATAATGTCAAATAACTCAGAACCAGGACTGGAAGGGCCAACTTGGCTGATGGTGGATTTTGTAGTTACCTGTTAATCATCTTGGCGAGTTATGATAATTACAATTATACTACAGAATATCCTTTAAAACTTGTATTACTGTAGTTTTTCTCTTAATGTTGTAGACTAAATGTAAACATTGGTTTTATGCTATTTGTTTGTTTTTAAACTTTGTTTTGTTTTACCTTAATTTCCTATTATGAATTTTACTAAATTTACTTCAATTTTAACTTTTTACTGGATGCTTGGCACAGATAGCTTAGCTGCTTTGTGCCATAAAACACTAAACCAACCAACCAATGAATCACATATTCTTTTGTGTTCACCAGAGTTGTATATCATACCTAAAGTCTACCACTTTTTTTGTATGGATATAAATAATAAATTCAGTAGTGTAGTTAACAATTCTCCTCCTGTATTAGGTTAGTCCAACTCCATCCACATACAGTTAAAAGAAATGGTAATGATTTACATATATAGTCCCATGCAAAAGTGATAAGACAAAGTCAAAAATTAGATTTCAGGCTGCTTTTAAAGAACAATGGAAGGTAAATCACAGATAAAACATCAAAATTTTTATTAATATTCATATTTAGTACATTAGAAACTCAGTTGGCATGCTTCAATTTAGCAAACAGTTAATATTGTTTGTGTGTCCCCCTTTTGCTTTAATAACTGCAGATAGTCTTTCAGGCATGTTTGCAACATATTTAATCAGAGTGTGCATTGGGACTTTACTCCAAATGAATTTAATACACTCCCATAAAATGTCTTTGGAAGTAAATTTTAGTTGTAAAATTTTTGATCTGTTAAATCCCAGATCTGCTTAACTGGTTTGATAGTGGGGCTCTGAGTGATCTCAGTAGCTTTTTTCTTAGCTAAGTAATTTCTGCATAGGTTGGATGAGTATTTGGGGCCATTATCTTTTTGATAATAGAATCTGCTACCAATAATACACCAACCACTGGGTGATTAATCAGTACCTGATGGAACTAGTGCTGGTTCATTATTTCATCTATTTTGTAGATATCTCCTGTTGCCTCTGCAGGAAAACACTTCCAAACGATCACAGTGCCTCCCCCATGCTTTTTGGCAGGTGCTATTCATTGAGGTAAATATCTTTCACTGGATATACAACCTATACTCTGAATCAAATATTTCAAACTTGGACTCATCCATCCTTATCACCCTCTTCCAATCATTCACAGTCCAGTTATGGTACTTTTTAGCAAATTTCAGTCTATAGGTATTGTATGTGGAGGTAAAAGTAAAGATGTTTTTAATTGCTACATGACCAAATATTCCATTCTCCTTATGTCGGATACTTTCTGTCATTTGGTTCATGGTCATTTATCTCATGCTTAAGTAAAGTGACAGTCTTCCTTCTGTCCTGAAAGCTGCATAAAGATACTTCACATCAGTATCATTGAGTTTATATGTTCTGCCCTTTCCTATCCTGTTTTCAGATTTACCTGTCTTGGTCTCTCAATCTGTGGTGTACTTGACAGTGTTTGGGGAACATTTCAAGTCTGCAACAGTTTGATGAAGAGTCCAACCAGCATCACCTCAAGCTTTTATGCCAACTCTTTGCACTACTGATAATTCTCTATGCTTTTTGGGTTATGGTTGGACAACAGAACTTTCTCTACAATGGTAAAATCTGTTTTTATCAAGTTTTATTTTTGGAGTGCTTTTAAATTGATTTCTTCAAGCATATACTAGTACCAGCATCCTTATTACATGTCCTTAATAAAAGTATATAGGAATTCTAAAAATTAAGTATTCTCACCTTGGCTTGTTCAGTTTTCAACAGGGATCAGTGAAACATTATCATAGTGTTGAAATTTACATTATGTAATGGGATGGAAGAGTAAGCCCCATAAAATAGAAATAATAAAATATTCTCTTTTCTTAACACTTCTGAGTAATAGTGTAGTTGGAAAACTACTGATTATATCATAAGATATGAGTAGAAGTTGCTTGTCTGTTAATCAGTGCTTTACTGTTCATTGATATTTTTTTTTGTTAAATAACTGCTTCAATTAGGTCAAGATAAGTAAAAAGTAGAAATAATTTTTGAAAATAAGAAAGTGGATACTTATAATTAGTAATACAGAAAAGAATCCAAGTTATCTTCATATTATACACTAGCTAATTTCATTCTATTTAAAAACTTGTATGTATACATAAGAAAGTATGTTATTCTTAAAACTACACTTGTGCAACAATAATAGTTATTTGGAACTCTGTGCTACATTTAAAAGATTTCAGATGTGCAATAAAATAAAGAATGATAAGATGAAAGTGAGTATTTATGTTTATTAAAATCAGCATTTCAAAAATTCACAAATTAAAACACATAAATGCCAAGCCAAATTATGTATTCTTCTTGTGTAAAAATTAGATGTAAAGTAGAAAGTGTGTACCAAACTTCATGCAGTTTTGTTAACCATTTTGAGGGTAAGAAACACATCTGAGATATAAAACATCACCCAATAAATATCCCTAAATGCACAAAAATAAACCTTTGTATTTAAATAGTAATAAATAAGAAACATTAATGAACCAAGTACAAATAAACAAAAATTGAAGTGCAGAGTTACCTCTAAAATATACAACATTTACATTTACCCAGAGTAACAACAAGGTCTGATCTCACTTTTTCTCATCCTAACTCCATTGGCAGGTCCTCCAAAATAGGAGTTGTCTTTGAGATTAACACAGTGGTAGCACTTATATTTCCTAAGCTTTGGTCAGGACATGTTATGTTGTAGTCAGTCTTCTTTCAAATTGTGTGTGTCCTAGGCCTCAGTTTTTGGGGAGGCCATCTCTTGACCATGCTATTTGACAATATGGATAGTTGATGATGACCTTGGGGAATATAATTGGGATTTCACTCATTGTTTATGTTGGGGTTGGTTGGAGACCTATTCTTCAGCATTATCTCTGCTAATGTCAAGGTAGAGATCTCCTTCTTTTCAGTTACACTGGTTGTCTGATCCTCATTCATAGTGAATTCTCACAGTAGTAGTGATGATGGTCCAGTCTGTGTAGTCTGGATAACCACAGTGGTTGTTGCCTTGATGACATCATTATGGGTGATACTTACTGGTATAGACATTTTTGTGTAGGGACTCTTGAAACGAATCTAGCTTTTGAAAGGTTTTCTTTGGCTTTGGGATGTAATGATTCCACCAGGTGTGGGAATACATCCGCTTCTGTCAGTGTATTGCGATGGGACACTGTTCGACAGAATACTTCTGCAGTCATTCCCAGTATTTTTTGGGAGGTTGTGTTACTTGCTTTTTGGAGGCTTGGCTTTTCAGGAGTTGACGTGGTGGTTGCTGTTGCTCCTTCCATCTCTGGCGTGTTTGGTGGAGGCTTGAAATACACTGGTAATTCAATGGATGATGGGAACCTTCTGGTCCTAGGAGATTTCAGGGTTAACCTAACAATAAATATAGTGATTTTTTCTCCATGTTAAATGCATTAACAGGCAACTCATTTTCATTCAAGTCCTTGCTGAAAAGGAAGTCCTGGGCATACTGTTTCTCATCATAAGGGTTGGATTTTCTGTGATGCATTGCAAGATACTTCTGAGGTATAGATAACAAGCAAATGGCTGACTGCTGGCTATTTTGAAGAAGATTAGCCAAAAGGGTCAAGGATATCATTTTAAGTAAAAAAAATCAAGATTAGAAATGTAAGGTCAGATGAATTCTGATTGTTCAGCATGTTAGCCACATGCTTAAATTATAAAAAGGGCCATAACTACCTTATTACAACCATTCTCTACTCTAAAATTACTTGTAGGAGTAGATTGCAAAAACTGTTATGTTTTTCAAGTAACATTTGTACAGGCTTTCATGTGTACTCACATCTATATAGCCAAGACACATATCCCCAGAATATGTGAACTTCTGTGTTCCTCAAGTTTCATTAGGTTTCCACTTGACCAGTATGGTTAAACATGTTGCCAACTGCCATACCTACTGTAAAACAGTTAATACAGCTTACTTTCCAACCCATTTTACATTCCTTTTACTATAATCTTTTTACATTAACATAGCCCAGATCCAATATGAAAGAAATGAAGTCAAGACTGCAGACATTCAATTCCTACTTACATAGCTGACTTAGGCTAGCTACTATACAGATGTTGACCTCAAATTTTTTATTTTTAGAATTCAGTGACTTTTGCACCTTTTTCTCTGATCCTCCTTCTGAATACTAAATATAATGTTAATCATAGTATCCATATACTAGTAGAAATTTCTGTTGTGTGCTCTGGTGTTACAATTTCAGAGGTAATTTTGACTCCCACACACTTTTGTGGTTTAGTATTTAGTGAAGGGACATAGTTTCACTGTATGGTGAGAGTGTGCTTTAGTGTTTGTTTGTTTTATGGCCATGTTTAATGCAATACCATGAAGTCATATTCTTGCAACATTGTTATCCAACAATCCATCATCTCTTCTGGACTTTTGAAGTTCATTAACCATTTAAAAAATGTCTACCTGCACATTGGATCTTCTGTCACATCAGTGTTCTTGATATTGTTTTTTGAAGACTGCAACTGGAAAGAGTTCTTTTTTCTTCATGTAATGTGTGCTTATGCCTACTGTATACAATTACACATCCTATTCCATCCTGCAACTGCAAGAACCCTGCTTCACTTCTATTATCACTGGCATTGGTGTCCAGTGAGAACTGTCATATCACTTGATCCTTCACTAAACATGCTTCAGTGTAATGCATGTCTACATTCCTTGCTTCATTCAAAGTGCACCTCATCTTTAGTGAAAATTAATGGTGATGCTGTGATTTGACCATGAACCATCAGTAATACCACACTTAAACCATGGCATAAGTTGATACTAGTCCTACACCACTGCTGTTTCAGTAAGTTCTATTCCTTCTCCACATCTGTCTACAATATGACCAAGAAATTTCACTTCTTTGCACAAGAACACATTTTACTGATGAAGCTTGACTCTTTTTTATCCTTGTAAACTTAAATCTGTGATCAAGCATCAAGACATTGTTGACATAGCCCAGGTATCTCTACCAGTGTAGCTTCTTCACCTTCGGCTCTACTACACCTCTCAAAAATTGTGTGCTCTTTAAAAAAGTTGAATGGCATGATGCAAAACTCAAGAAAGCAGTCTCATTTCTTCTCTAATCATTTAGTTGGACTTAGCAATATTCAGATGTCAAATTTAAAGTGTTGAACCAATGGAAACCTTCCATTGTGTCCAGACATTCATCTTTTTGTGATGACTGAAAAGTGTCAATGCATGCTATCACTCTCACTTGTCCAAAATAAACATAGAAACTGGGCATACCTTACTTTCAGAAGAAAGTATGACCAACTATTTTCTATAGATCCCATTCTTCAGTATCTAGTATATCTCGGAACTTGTAATATCCGTAATAATTGAACATTTAGTAGTTTATCTAAATTTTCAAAATATGATTTAGTATAATCATACTGTAATAATAGTATATACATCTAATTGTATGTGCTTGTAACTGTATTAAAATTTGTAAGTTTATTATATAGGTACCTTCACAGCAGGTGCTACCATATAGTAGAAATGAGTTGGACCACACACAATATTTATTTTGCTCTCTGATAAATAATGTTTCAAATAGTAGTACTTTATTGGTGGTATCTTCAATTTTATTCTAATTATGTATTCTTTCCAACATAACCTACAATCTAATATTACTCCATAATATTTAATACTTTCTGATTTTTGAAGGATTGGTTAATATTTGTTATTCTTCATAGATAAAGATATTTACAACTACAGTTCTCAAAAATAACTGGTTGACTTTGAATCATTAGATTAAATTTGATTTTTTTATAGGAAGTATCATATGTTTCCTCAAGGTCAGATTAAGTGTTTTATTAGCCCTAGGTTTTTCAAGTTATAGAGTCACCCTCCAAACAGAACCTTTATGTGCAATATATTTATAGTCATAGCTTCAGGCCTCTTAATTAGTGTGAGGCTCTGTGCTTCAGCCAAGTAAGCTTGCCCCTTAATCTGGGGTTGTGTTTTCTGTATGTTTAAACAAATTATTTTGAAACTATTTCCTTATGCATTTTAAATTATCATTTACTTTTTCGCCTCATTATCAGACATTCCATTATAGATTAAACTAAATCATCTGTAATATTTATCTCTCCATACATATAATTTCACAGAAATCACTTAAATATAATTAACAGAGTAATGGACTTGCAGCTAATCCTTAGGGAACACCAGCAGTTAATCTTATTTCATCACTCATAACATTATTTATTTTAACTTTTTGCTTTATGTTTAATGTATATTATTTAAACCTACTTAAAACAACACGTTACTCTAATTTTGTAAAGTTTTTGAATAAAACTTCTAGTGAAATTGTGTCAAAATATTTTAATATATTTTAACCAAAAGAGCAATGTTATTTTATCATCATTAATCATTTGATTTAACCTGTTAATCACCATAATTAGTACAGCTTTTGTATTCACATTTAACAATATCCAGATTGAAAATTTGAAAAAAAAACTTGTTGAATCCACAAATTTTATAATTCTCTTTTTAAGAATCTTTTCAAGAATGTTTGATACAACTAATAACAAAGTAGTTGGTCTATAATCACTCAAATAACTTTTCTGCTTCTTGTGAACTATGTTTGGCATGGTCTAGTGACTAAAGTACAAGTCATGGGTTTGAATCCTCATCATTCTGAATATGTTTTACCTTTAAGTTATGGGGGAATTATATGATTATAAAGAGATTGAAAGTCTTGCAGTATTGAGTATTGAGAAAAAGTCCAATATGCAGGAAAGGTCTTCTCCTGGACCCAAGAATTCTCTTACAACTGTCTCTCTTCAGTGACTAACTTTTCTTCTGAGCTGTAAGTGCTTCTACTATCATAAAATGTCATTCCCTTCAAATTCAGTAACACAAATCATGGGCAATACATACATCAGCAGTATAAAAAAAAAAAAAATTGCAGCATTTTTTTTTGTGTGTGTGTGTGTATGTGTATATATAGCTCCAAAATGTTTCTCTTTTGTACATACTCTTTGCTATTTTCAGTTGAAATTTTCAACTAACTTAGTTGAGAGAAAATAAATTGGTCCACTATAGTTTGGAATTTGCCCAGATAATAATGTAAAGCAGTTCTGAATTTCCCTGAGTTTATGCAAAAAGATTGGATGCATAGTGAAAACAATCTTTAGTTTTCATAAAACAACATTGCTACTTTAACAAAGAAGACAATAATTTTTACTGGAATGTTGTACAAGTTAAAAATATGCAAATTCTGTAAATCTCCAAATCTTATCTGTTTGGGTCTGGGAAAGAATAACGCCATTTTCTTAAACCTACAATGTCATATTTCCTCGAGGCAGTTAGAACTTGCTATGCCACTGGTCATTCTCATTAGAGGGGAAGGGAGGTTGTAGTTTCAAGGTATCACCTGATTTGCCAATGAAGAAAGCTGCTGTCTACTTTTGTACACTAGAAGCAACTTTACAGTCATCTTGTCCAAAGAGAGACAAAGTATTATATCAAAGGGAAAATATAAAACAATGGGTAGCTAAATGTAAAGCACCTTAGCAACTTTCTTGACTACTTGTTATGTGAAAACTGCAAATATCTAAATAAATGATTTTTTTAAAATAATTCCACATCAGTGAAAGGTGCAGAAAGCATAATGTTTGAAAATTAAAGATCTTAGCTGTCAATATAGTTTTAAAAAATTAACACTTGAGCAGATTACTTTGTACTCTTTATTAATTTAAACAGTATTTTCAAGTGGTGTGTAGATGTGATGACTAGTAGATTTCTCTGTAAGTCAGAAAGAAGCAAGATACTCTTAAAATCTTGTATTGTAGATCATTGGTTGAATGAAATATCCCATCTCCCACTATACTCAACCATTTCTTTAATGTTTGATTATACATGTCTTTATAACACTATGTAACAAAATTGTTACTTTTTCTTGTTTCTGGGCAGAAAGTGTTATTTCCCAATTGCTTATGCCTAACGTAAATCGTAAAGACCTATTTTCTCTTCAGACTTTGCTTTTGTGACCTGGGTAATGAAATTTTCAAATTTACCAATTTTCCAGAACATTCCAAATAGATTCAGTGCTGAGTAGCTGATAGAGAATTTTCTCAAACTTACAAGAATTTTTAAGAACTTTCTACAATGTTGTAGAACTTATGAAAATTTTCTAGAACTTTCCTTGGTAATATATATATACACACACAGAAGGGCTCACCACTTCAGTTTAGTTCTAGCTGCCTGAGTGAATATATAGACCTATCTGATTTTATCTGAGATGGCATCAAGAAGCTGCAAGTCAGTGCTACAAGTTTATCTTATTTTCTAAGTATTGACTTGTTTTTCCACTTTACTAATTGTCCTGTTGTTAACTTCAACAAATTTCAATTTCTGTTACCTTCTTTTAGAATGTTAATAACATTGTTAAGTGTAGTTTTATGCTTTATATTTTCAAATTTCATAAGAAATTAAATATTTACCATATTGTATTAAATGATTGGTTATATTTTTTCTTGAAGAGGCTCTAAAACAATTACTGAACATAAAGTTCTTGAAAAGCCTTTTGTGTATATACATATTTTCTGTACAACATTTCATCTGTTTTTGTTTTTATGTGCTTAACATTCTTTGTCATGTTCTCGCAATCTTGATCTGCTAGATTGTCTTTCGTAATTTTTTTCTTTGTACAATAATATAACAAGGGTCATATTTACTGAATTGTGTTTTGTATCTCTCAGAATTGGTGGATTGTAGAAAAAAATCTGCCTCAGAAAATGTGATGCCTCTACATACCCCTGAACTGAAGGAAATATCTTTAATAGATACAAGAGAAATTAAAATTCATTCTCAGGCACAGGAATTCCACAGTATGTTAACAATGCAAAATGTTTCTACTCTTCAGTCACCAGAAGAAATTCCTTTTTTTATAGATGCTGGGAACAATACAAGTTCCACAGAAGGGAGTAATATTTCATCTGTGAATTTGTCCAAACATCTTTTTCTTGAAAGCGAATTAAAGAATCAACCAGTCTCTTCCAGTGTTTACAGTGTAACTCCTCTTCAACATGAAGAATCTGTGGAAGATGAATTATATTCTAATAGAACCCAAACTTCTGAAGAAAACTGGAGAGTGATACCACAAACAGATGTTAATATTGAGTCTGATACAATTGTTGGTTTGGAAAATGATGACTATTCTATTAAATCTCATTCATTGATATTTAAAGAACAACAACATGACACGGTACTCCATAAAATCAGCTTGTCACATCTGGAGAAAAACAAAGAAGAAACACAACTCCTCAGTAAACAACAACAGTACCTTGGAATGTCACAGGTAAATGTGAATGAAAAAATGGAGGAAACTTTACTCTCTTCTTTTGGTTATGAAGACAAGAAAGCCACAAAGCTTCCCAGTAGAACTAAACCTTTGATTTCACATAATAGAGAAGAGAGAAAGAACTATTCACTCTCTTCTCAAGAAGAAAACAAAGAAAACTTTGATTTTAAATATTATTCAACATCATTATTACAGAAAGATGGCCAACATGGGAAATCAAACAAAGTTCCATCTCATAAAGGAAAAAAAAAAGACGAACAAATCTGTGGAATGAAATATTTTGATGAGTCTTGTCCCTTTACCTTAGAAGATGTAAAAGATGAAAACATAACTGTTGGAACTGTAGAAAAAAAAGATGTTGATCTCTCTTTCCCATCACCACCTCAAGATGAAAACACAGAGAAAACATTTTATTCCTGTGATCAAGTACCATTACTAGAAGGTAAAGATGAGCATTTATTGAATTATTCATCATCAATGCTTGAAGAGGAAGCAGAGATAAATAATTTATCAGATACTTCTCAAAATACATGTGAGCCAAATGTTTCACATACAATTCAGTTAAGTACTAGTAATGAAAGACCAACTGAAGAATTAGAGGACAGTAAACATCAGAAATACTTGCAGAAAGCTGAATGTCTCAGTATCGCAACAGCAGAATCCCGAAGCAAGTCAGCTGCAGCTGAATTAAAACTGCAACATGCCGTGGAAGAATTCAATAAAAAACAAGGACATAAAAATGGTAAAATGGTAAAAGAAGAGCTGCAAATGACACAGTTAGAAGAAGTGAGTGTTAAAGAAAGCATTACATCACTGCTAGCATGGCAAAACAATCAAGGAAATAATCCAGACATGAAACAGCAAAGTAATGCAGACTTAGATGAGAAGAAAGAAAAAAATGTAGCTTCTATACAAGAGCAAGTGCAAAACATTGCAGTATTTGATTTTCAAAAGCAGCAACAGATGAGACATTCTTTAAAGGAAAAGAAATCAGGGGAGAATAATTATCTGTCAGAAACTTACTCTGATTATTTAGGTATAGAAAGAATAGAAATTAAAAATAAACAATTAGATATTGCAAATTTTGAACCTAAAAAAGATAACCTGAAGCCAGCACTAAGTTCAATTAACTCGAAGCAGAAGGAACTTCAAAGTGACTGCATCAAAAGTGAGCAAAAAACTATTTTAAGAGGTGCTAAAAAAGAAATCCAAAAATATTCAGAAGGAGAATGTATTACACCTCCAACAAGTTGTCCAGCATCACCAGTTAAAATTAGCTGTGTTACAGATAATCTTAATGACAAAGAAAAAGTAAGGGTCCATATGTATACAGATAAAGAAAATGAACACAAAAGTAAAAACTACCTGTATGAAAATCAAGTAATGAAAGTATCGGATTCAACAAGTTTTAGCACTGATGGAGTTCAATTACATCACAGTCAGTGTGAAGATAAGTTAAAAAGAGAATCTATAAACTTAAAATCTTTTGAAGATGTAATGAAACAAAGAAGGTCTTTAACTGACAGCAGTCTGAACAATGAGTTGAGTGAAAACTACAGGCCATCAGAAGGAGTGAAAAAATTATATCAGCGGGCAGCATCTGAAATTGCACCAGATACAGAGAAACACATTTCTCAGAAACGTTTGTCTGTTGAAATAATTCCATTTAATCAGAGATGTCAAAATTTACCATCATCTTCTAATGTAAAAGCAGAAATATATTTGGAAAAATCACCTGTAGAATCTTCTCATCCTATTGACTGTGGTACTAGTATATTAGATTTATCAGCTAGTGACAAAAACATTTCAGTAGAAGATCCAGTTTCCTCAGTTCATAATCAGTTCAGTTCAGTTTCTCAGGAAACAGAGAGAGAGAGAAATGGTGCTGTAAAAGAAAATACTACTATATTTAGTCAGAAAGTTTCTAATAATTCTTTAGGTAAAGAAACTGAGAATAATTCAGATGGTGTGAAGCATAACATAGCAAAATTTCAGAAAGTTAGTATTGCATATGACTGTGATAAAGAAAGAACTGTGAGAAACGAAGAAATTCATGGTGAGGAAAGAAATAATGAACATAAAGAACAACCAGTATATCCAGTGAAAATTAGAGTTCAGCGTAATGATTTGTCTAAAGAGAATTCTAAAAAAGATGCTTCAAAAGTGGATGAAGTGTACAGGAGAAAATCTCTGAAAGAAAAGGAAATTATTTCAGTAAGTCAGCCTCTGTTTGAGGTTCGGTTTCAGCCAAGAGGTCATATTGATGTGCCAAAAGAAGTAGTCATGTTGGATAGCAATGTGAGTGATGAGGGTTTGTCTAGGAAACAGAACAATGATAAGGTGTTGCCAAAGGATAGTTTAAAAAGGAATAATTTACGACAGTTATCTGAACAAAAACTGTCCGTGGAATCAAATGTGTCAGAAGATCCAAAATCCAGTGCAGTGAAAAATAATGATAAACCTGAATTATTTCAAGTATTTGCACGACGGTCTCTCAAACAAAGAGGAAAGGACAAAGAACCATCTTCTCATTTCGTTGAGCTAAGTAATGATCATAGTACAGTAATTTGCATTTCAGAGTCTCCATCCAGTGGTATTTCAGAAGAGACATCTGAAAACACCCGTGTCAAACATGTTCATCTACCAGGGAATAAACAAGATGGATCTCAGAATCAAAATATTATTGGATCTGTTAGCATGGCAGACATCCAAGTCAAACATATAGATAAAAATGAAAAAAATTATAAAGTAAGAGCAGACACCCAGAAACATTTCTCTGGATCACTGACACAAAATATTTCAAATAATACACAGTTTGAAGGAAAAGAAAAGTCTTATTCTTGGTATGGAATTCAAAAACCAAATCCTTTTGGGATTACAGCTGACACCAAGAAGATAAAAGAAGAAATGAAGGGAAGCAAACCTGAAACAAAGGCTATATCTTTTGAAACTCAAACCCAGCAGCTTGAATTAATCTCAAGCAAACCTGTGTCAAAATTTGTTGACAGGAAACAAACAGTTCCTAGGTCTATAGGTATAGCTGACTGTGAGGCCAAACAAGTTGAGATAACAGGTAATAATAGTGTATTGAGAGGAATCACTCAGAGACAAAAATTCATATCTCCTACATCAGAAAAAGTTCAGCTGTTTCCTGTAACAGGAGAAGAAAGAAAAGAATTAGGTTCTGGAGATCATCTGCAAACATATGTTGAAAGTCACACTGCAGGTTTTAAAGCGATGGAATCAAGTACTACATGCAGAGATGACGAAAAGGTTTTGCCATCTTGGCGTCAGTTAGCTCAACAAAGAAGAGAGCAACGAGAACAAAGGGAACAGGTGACGTTGGGATCCTCCATACAACCATTGGGAGCAGAAGTAGGTATTTATTAAAGTATTTTAAGAATTATCTTGTATTATTTGTTTGAATTAAATTCAAGAAATATTCTTTTTCATTTTTTTCTGTTTAATAAAAAATATTTGCATAGTTTGCCTCAGGTCAGTTTTATATTTTTAGAGTATATATTTATTTCTTAATAGAAAAACAATTATCTGGCA
Source organism: Tachypleus tridentatus (assembly GCF_004210375.1). Classification (NCBI taxonomy): domain Eukaryota; kingdom Metazoa; phylum Arthropoda; class Merostomata; order Xiphosura; family Limulidae; genus Tachypleus; species Tachypleus tridentatus. The sequence continues at coordinate 91,398,747 of NC_134827.1, read as the reverse complement.
ACAAAAACTCCCAGTAAACCCATTCAAAATACGCTGTATACACATTTTTATGAGATAACTTATTGTTTTGTACAGTAGATAAGTCAAGTTTGTAGTTAGATTCAAAGTATTTTACACTGATCCTATATTATTTGTGAATTTCAAATTATAATAAACTGGACAAGAAAATTCCATTAGATCCAAAGAAAGACCTTTTTTTTTGTAAGTGTAAGATAATGGTTGATCAAATTGTAGGCACAAGTTTCATTTTCATTCACCCTTGGTAGAACTCTAACAGTCTTATTAGTTTTTCACTTTTTTATGTTTGCTGGTGGGCTGCACACATTTTGAAAGAACAACATTTAAACTGATAAAATTTTACAATTTCTTCTAATGTGACAATTCTTTAACATTATACATATAGGAGTAGAATCCTTCTAAGGTTAAAAAAACAGTATCTTCATGTGTCAGGACAAATGTATCACAAAATGAGTATATTATAAGTATTTAAAATGTATTTCTTAAATTATGATATAATTTCTTTTTAACATTAAAAAAAAACTATCATAATTTAATGCAACAAGTTTAATGCAACTTGTAAAATAAAATTTTTACACTTGTATATTTTACAAGGTAACCTTTACCATTTTATTGTTCTTTGATATTTGCCTGTTATACTTCTTGATTTGTCAAGGATCCAAGAGCGCTAGAGAATTTTTTTCATTATCATAAGATGGAGTAATATTTTATTTTTTAATACTATCATTATTAAAATAATATTTTTCTGGTTTGTGTTAGGCAAAAAAAATATGGCTGAAATACTATTTTGACAGACATGTGGTTAATAATCCTTAAAGAACTAATTGTGGATAATGTGAAGAAAGAACATACAGTCAAGATTAATTGTAATCACTTTTGTTAAACCTAAAAAGCATCATTACTTTGGTGTTTTACACTATCTGTTTAGCCCTCATTTAGGAATCAGGTTTATCAGGGGCTTGTGCTTTACATCTGCTTAAGTCATTTCAGTTTAGGTCACATCTAGTGTTGACTTACCTTTTCCAGCAAAATTCATGTTTTAAAATCTCCACCTAGTGCAATTACTTTAAAAAATCATTTGGTTATTTCCTTGGTTTTGTGTGGTATATCCACAAATTGTGGTTACAAAGAAACTTTGTTTTCGTGGGCTCTTTGTAACATTATACTTGTGTTCACTTTGTAGTAGCATGCATAATACTACAGGAATAACTAAACATCATAAAAATCTTTCTTTTTCATAAATGTATGACTGAATCTCATTTTGCTAGTACTGATATGTCATACCATCTTTTCCTATTATCACTGAATGACATCAGTATGTGACAGGGACATAGCAAGTGATATTTTAAAAAAGATTTATAAATTTGCATGGTCTCAACTCATTTATGAGATCCAACAGTACCATCAATGCTCAATTACTAGCACATGGAACTTGTATATTATGCTGTTAATTCTGCAAACTTAAACTAATTTTTGGCTTAAAATGATTGATTGATTTTTCATAGTGTGCTGTTGTTTCTATGTTATATTTTAGGACATTTTATAGGATAATCACACAAGTATTTATGTTAATAGTGCTTTTAGTGTAATTTCTTCCGAATATATATTTAACTATACTTCAGAAAAATACATCATGTTCTAAACAGGGCATTGTTTTGAAAGAAAAAAAAGATTTATTCTGATGAAAAAATAATGTAAAAGAGTAAGAGAACTTGCTAGCATTTGACTTTTATATGAGCACATTCTCTTGGATAACAATATTTGCAGACTAAACTGAATCACAAAGATTGAATGTGATGGTTTGTTCTATGTCACTGGAGATTAAAAGTGCAAAAAATATGAAAATATTCCACAATCATTTTCACCTTAAATCAGGAGTATCTGTTAAGAAGTCCAACCATATTTTTAATAACATCTGCAGTTTATGAATATTGTAATCCAAAATTGAACAGAAGTTAAATCAGTATCTGAGACAAATTATATAACATATTCACATAAATTTTAACATTTTATAATGAAGAGTTTGACATTGTTAACTATTACATTTCCTTGCAATAGCTTAGAAAAATTAGTTAACAGTTGTACAGTGGCCCTCCAGGGCCATGCAGTAGGAGGTGGAACTGTTTAAGAATAACCAGAGGAGGAAGATAATTTGAAGCTAATAATATGGCCTTAAACTAGAGGTAAGAAAGGTGATGGTCATAAATGTCACCCATGTCACAGTGAGAAAAATGTACAATTGTCACGTTATGTCCAATGATATAGCAGACTCCTAATGCAGAGAAGCCTGTGAAATGAGAAAACCCTTACAAAGTCACAGGCACTACATTATCCTGAAATATAATGCACAGACAAATACTAATGATCACCTAGACCAGGAAGCAGTATCCTGCAGCTCTTGAACTTGATCACCTAGACCAGACTGCAGCTCTTGGACCTAGACCAGGAAGCAGTATCCTGCAGCTCTTGAACTTGATCACCTAGACCAGGAAGCAGTATCCTGCAGCTCTTGAACTTGATCACCTAGACCAGGAAGCAGTATCCTGCAGCTCTTGAACTTGATCACCTAGACCAGGAAGCAGTATCCTGCAGCTCTTGAACTACTTGATCACCTAGACCAGGGAGCAGTATCCTGCAGCTCTTGAACTACTTGATTTACTGCTGTACCAGTGAGGGACTTTTTGCTTTAAGTGAGACCATTAGGTCTTGAAATGTTTTGGTCTTAATTTTTTTAAAATAAAATTATTTATCTTCTTTGAAGAGCTGCCAACAAAGGTTGGCTTGCATGGAACACTGTAACTGATGTGAGTCTTTGTAGTCCTGACTTCTAGATGGCACTTAAAGGCTAAAGACAGTATAAATTTTTAAGTTCATTTCTTTCCCAAACAGTGTACTTCTTGGTAGAAGAAAAATCAAGATGTTGAAAGAAGTACCCTTACTTGTGAGAAATCATGAAAACAATAACTCTATGCATTCTATTTTCTTTTGAAACCAACAGGAACAAAATAAATTTTAGAAATTTAAGGGAAAACATCATAATTTCACATGTTTAGTGGTTTTGAAAACTGTAAAAAACCTTTTTCATGATCCTAACAATTTCCTAGGACACATGACTGAAAGGGAAATTAAATTGAAAAGACCTTGAATAGATTAGTAAACACTTTGGACTTCTGACAAGAAGAGAAAGAACAGACTTAATAATTAAATCAAAGTATCTCAGTAGCTCCAAATAGCCAAGAGAAAACAATGCTTATAAAAAACATTCCAGAAGTCTGCAATCAAAGGTCCTAACTTATCAGTGGATAGGTTCTAGCACCAGCAAATGAAAGATTTCCATCTAGCTTAATATAACTTTTGAGCAGAACCTTGACATATCTAAGTGAAGAACTCTGTGCAGTTGACAGGGAATTACACAACATTCATTAGTTATGTTGGAGCTTGGTAATATTAGTGGTCCAAATGCACAGGGTGTTTTAATAGGGAACAGATGCTGAGCAGACAATCTTAAGGGAAATCAGTCTTGTGATAGGGCAACAGTTTTTCTTACCAAAACAGTTAGTAATCTTAAATGCAATGAAAAAAGAAAAAAATATAAAGAGTTAAGAGTTTCTGCAAACTCATCCATACTTGATGCTTGTTACATTAAAAAAAAAGGTACTGTTGAAGACATATGGGGCTGTTATACAGTAAACAAATAGAAAGTTACTAGCTGAAAGTTTAGACTGCACTAAAGAAAATGTAAATAAATTCAGGTACTTGCCAAGTTATGGGCTAAACAGACAAGTTAGTGGAAACATTGTCTAGGTCCATTTACCAACAAATGGGTTTTAACATGGACAGGGAAACACAAATCAATAGTTCTAAGACAAGCAAAAGAGAAAGAACCTTTATCTATTAATAAAATATATAATGATGCCCAAGAGGAATTTGGAAGAAATAGGCATAGACCTAGTATATTTTAACCCTAATGAAAATCATTTAGTTGATTTAAAAGATCCTAAGAGTGTAGGAATTTGAACATCCTTGTACTTTTTCTGAATTCAGAATGAATACTACATCAGTGCACATTAAAAAATGTTATTCAATTTCAACATAATACAGTCCACTCTTTCCAGGAAACCCATATCTGCTGCCATGTAATCCCCTGAGGCAGCACTTATCTAAAAGTTGAAAAGTACATGTTGTGGAGTGATGATTACGAAAAGAACCTTAAGCAGGGCACAAATACTTTCTAAATAAAGAACCAAATCAAGCGCAGGAGCAAGTCTTAGCCACATCTGTTCTGATACAAAGCAGTTTAAATAACATCAACATGACACTTGTAGATCATATGGAAGCCATTGCTAATTGATAGCATGACATCATTAGGTGTAGAGAAATTAGTTAGCTTTTTAGTAGGAATCCAAAAGAATAACAATATATGAAACTTTGTAGAATGGACAGCAACTGCCTGTTGTAGAGACACAAGTGTAGAGGACAATGTTTTAAAAGTCTGCCTTTTGTCTTCAGGTCGGCCAGTGTGTGTGTAGGTGTTGTTGGTCTTTTATAATGTCCTGGTGGATTGTGGAGAGTGTGTTATGATTGGTTGGATTATTACTGTTTCTCATTGGAGAAGATTTTTCCTGTAGATTCAACCAATGGCAGCCACAGATTACTCACCTCTAATCCAGAATCTCTGTGTAATGAAGGTTTAATAGTGTTAATATAAAATGATTCTTTGATTTTTCTTGTCTTCCAGAATTTGTCTGTGTCAATGATTCTAGTTTTTTCCCAGTTTATTCTATGTCCAGTTGATATAGCATGCTCTGCAATGGGTGAATTTTGTGTTTTCATGAGTTTTATACCATCATTATGTTCTTTTATTCTTGTCACGAGTTTTCTTCCTGTTTCTCCAATGTATATATCGTTGAAGGAACATGGAATTTCATAGATGATGTTTTTTGAGATTTTGTTTGGTGGGTCGTTGTTTGTTTCTTTACCAAAATGGACCTTAAGGTATTGTAGGATTCCGACGGACCTCTTTGTTGAATTTCTTGGCTATGCATTTGAGTTTTTTACTGAAATATTGTAGGTATGGTAGGTAAATGGTGGTAGTGGTGGTGACTTTCTGATCTTTTCTTTCTGTTGTTGTCTTCTTCAAGGAGTTTTTTAATGAAGAAGGAGGTGTAACCATTCTGTTTCAAACTCTCTATGATCTTTTGGATGGATGTCTTATCACAAATGTTTTCTGCTCTCTTGTTTAAGCATTGGATTATACCATGTTTTATCGAGGTTTTGTGATAGGACTGGAAGTGTAGGTATCTGTTCGTATGGGTGATTTTTTTGTATACAGTTGTAGTTATTTGTCTTGCTTGTTTGCCGATGCATATGTCAAGAAACTGTAAATTGTTTTGTTGTTCTATTTCTGTGAGATGTTCTAAGAAGGCTGATAAGCTTCCATGACTTTAGGACCAAATAACAAAGGTGTCATCGATATAACGTTTGTCCTCTTTGGAAATGTTGTCCTCTACACTTATGTCTTCACAATAAGCAGTTGCCATTCATTCTACAAAGTTTCGTCATGAATACTCTGCCTAAACAATCTATCAACGAATAGCAATATATTATGGGTTAAGGAAACTGCAAGTGGTCAGTTGTGCATCCTGTAATTTCAGAGTCCATTGCAGCCATGCACACAGTTTCAGGATTCATTAAAGAGTATTGAAAGCATTTAGGTAAGAATGAAACAATTAGGCACAATATTTTAACAAAATTTCACCACCTGGAACTACCAAAAAATATAGAGAATAATTAGATTTGTCATATCTTTCATTTTATAAAGATTCCTAGTTCTCACAAGCAATTTATAAAAATTTTTTATCAAAGATATCTTTTTTTTTTTTTTTCAAAGGTTGTGTTTCAGATTTTCCTCAACAGATTTAATAGTGTCCACAAATACTGAGGGGTTAAACTAACAAATTTTAATATGGAGTAAATGCTTATTCTGATTTTGATTTTATTCAGCAAAAACAGTGAGTAAACACCATGTAACAAAGGGAAAATTAATCCTTATTTATTAAAATATATCAAAAGTACAACTCAATGAATTAAAAGATAATACCTTTACTAGAGATCTAGAGCTACCTGACTGAAGAACTTTTATTAAAGTATAAAAACTGTCATGTTTCACTTATTAAACTTAGGACTAAGTTGTTATTTGTTTCAAACTACAAGAACAGCATTACAAACAAAGCTCTTCCTCTCAGGGCACATACACTAGCCATGTTACTGAAGGTCATTCTAGTAGAAAATAAGGAATTGAGATATATATACACATATCCAATGTACAACATTACCTGTCAATGGAAAATACCACTGTTGCTTTTCCTTATTGTATTTCTACTTCACAGAATCTTTCCCACAAGATAGTTCATGTGACACCATGAGGGAATGACTGAGAACAAAGTTTACTAAAACAAAAGAAGCTTAACCACATTTCTTGATCAATATGCTATTGTGAAAACTGCATACATGGCTAAACTTGTATGTACAAAATTCTTAGTATCACAGAGAGACAATTTATCTCACTTTATAAATCTAGCTGTTAAAGTTAAAACCTAAAACAATCCTTTAAAATTCTTACTGTACACATTAGAAATATTTGTTTCTTTGCAAAAGTATGCTGTGACAGTTGTATAAATGTCAAGTCATTGTGTTGTACTACATTATTGATTAGTTTTAAGAGTTAAACCACATAATACGTTTAACTATGGCAGAAAATAATAAGTGGGAAATACAAATTATCCATTTTTGCTCATTATAGTAGAAAGCATGTGTATTGTTTTAAAACAGTATTTTTATATAGTTAGTTATATTTATAACACTCTGTTCATAATCTGTCTTTCAGAACATATTGGCCAGATGTGAGTTGTTAATGTATTTTTCAGTGTTGTGGTTAAACTATTATAACACCAGTTCTTCATCTAATGAATTTATGTTTTTTTGTAATTCACATTTTCAGTTTTAAGCCATCACTGAAACTTCCTTACCATTATTTAGAAAACTTATTTTACTGCAAGCTTTCCACTCGTACTTCAAACATATTCAGTTAATACCCTTTAACTTGTTATTTAGTTTCAATTTGTGGATGATCTGACAAGTTAATGTTTGTTTCATGGTCACTTCAGTCTATGTTTATAGATGATAAACTTCAACCTACTAATTAATTTAGTGTTTGTTACATTACCACTCCAGTCTTAGTTTCATGTTAGTTAAAAACACTTTCATTCACCAATGATACAACCTCACAATAATTCTGTCTCAATTTTGTAAAAAAACAAGAAAAACACATGCATTTCAGTGATGTTAAAAAAATTGTGATTTGAGAATTTAATTATTATTTAAATTATTTGGTAATTTTTTATTTCTCTTTTGGTAGAACCCCAAAATGCCACGAAACAGCAAGGTGCTAGATATGGTCAACAATTTTCAGAAGATGCAAACATAATGTTTTATTTTACTTCAAAAGATGCCATTAGATATGATTCTATTGTTGATGACCATAACAAATTTTTGGTTTGTTTTATTCATCCTGAGAGAACATAAAAGCAGCAATCATTCTTTGGATGAAAAGAAAATCAAAGAAAGAGTTGAGAATTAGAGAAAAAGTAACTTTTTTCTGAATAAGATCCCTATTCATGGAACTAATTTGTAAGTTTAGCTACAGTGCCACAAGACAATAGATGAGAAACTGAAATCATTCAAAATGAGTCTTTAATTTAAAAAAAATATGTTTACATGCTTAATGTAGTGGGAAATGCAACACACTCTTTAATTGTACATTTCATTAATTATTTGTTTTATTAATCACTAAATTTATAAATGTATATGGTGTGCATTTCTTTACAAACATTCCAGTTGTGATTAATTTTCAGAGGGTGCAAAAACAGTTTCTGAGAAAATACCTTGAAATGATTGTTTTTAACCCCAATTCCAATAAAAAGTTCAAAAGAATTGAGAATTTTAAAAATGTTATCCCTTTGTAAGGAACAAAGGAAAATCTTTTTGGATCATTGTTAAATTATCATGTATATTGCTATTCAATTATAGTTTTACTGTTTCCATCAATTGATTTTTTTTCATAGTTTTTATTAATTTTCTACAAATTTCAAGTAGAATATTTCCCAACAGCTTTTTATAACATGCTAGTAACAACAATATTAACCATCAGATTCAGGTACGACTGAAGTATTGCTTAACAAAAAATTACAAGCTACTTTCTGAGACTAATGGGAAAAATAATTAGTTAACAAAATAAAATAGGACTAAGCTATTTAATTTGGTGTTTTCTTTAGCCTAGGTAACAATTCATTATGAGATGTTTTAACTAGTGAGAGAGGTTTCTGTTCAATTTTGACCAGTACAGTTTAACATAAAGTAAATGATGACCTGTGAACTTTTCTAGTAACTTTCTACTAGTTGTCTGATAAGGTTTAGTTTAGTAACTGATTAGTTTGATAAAAAGTTCATGTAAACTGTGAATTTTGAACCATAAATCTATCTGGTAGTACATTTATATATATATTTACATATATATATATTAATCATTTGCCTTAGCTAAGGATTTTGAATGGATGAATGCCATTTAGGATATATAAGAAGTAATTATTTTTTGTTATAAGATGTATAATGGTACACGTGCCTTAATTTTTTATTTTATGAAGATCACCTGATAGCTGTGAATAGTTTTTATCATGTATTGTTATATTGTCAATTAAATTTATCATATCCTTTCATTATATTCTACCTTTGGTGATTTGTTAAGAAAATGTAAGATATTATTTTATTTGTTTTTGTAAAGATCTTAACAATAAATATATCATACTAATAAGTAGTGCAATAGATTATTCCTTTCAACTACAGGAAATGTGTTAAAAGTGAGAATTTTTCTTACAAAGGTGGTATCAAAATATTAATAAATAAAAGACACTGACTAAATTAATTCAGTGACTTTGTAATTTTTCTGACTGTATGACTGTGATGGCAGTTTCGAATGATTGTATACAAGTTTGTTTTTGAAATTGATTGTTGGTTTTCAGGCATTTTAACGAAACATTTTGTTTTTTATATCCAAAATTCTGAGCGTCATTAGTTAACTCATGGAGTTTTTTTGTCATCATTTATTATTTAGCTCTATTGGATATCACATTTGTAAGATAAGCAGGGCATGAAAAAATTCAAATATGTGTAATTTTGCATCATTTCATTAATATTTTATTATCAATGTAAAATGATTTATTTTATGATACAATAGTAAAATTATTACATGTTGATACAAAAGGACTTAAAGTGAGTTTAAGATAAAAGAACTTGAATAAGAGAAAACGTTTGGTTGCACTTTTGATTCATCTTCACAATAATGTATATTGACAAAACTAGTATTTTGTGTAGCTAAATAAAATTAATTACTGTGCCTATTCTTTAGAACTGTAATTAATGGTGAAAATAAATAGTTGTCAGTGTATAGTTTGTCAAAAGTTATTCCATATTAGCAGACTTTAGTATTAAAAGAAGGTACACCTTAAATACAGCTGAAGAATTTATTTAGTTAATCAACATTAGACCTAAGAGCATGACGCGATTAAGTTATAGTGGCGCCCCAGTTTCTGGGAGAAGTATTAATAATAACTCACTCTTGCCTCTGTTCTGTTAGTTTTCCGAACCATCATTGTTTTATTTGCGTGGCCAGTGGGATCTCTTTATGGTCCGTGCCCATGTAGTCTATGCGATAATCCGTACTGCCCGAGAAAAGCAATTACATTGACTGTTGTTATATAACAATTAAAGCAATTAATAATATCAGTTTTTGATTATTTATAATCGGTAATCGAAATTCTGATTGTATCGAATGTCACGAAAATAATTAACTACTCGAAATTAATATTTCCAACTATTATATTTTTCAAGTACTCCAACTAACCAAGTAATCCAAATATTGCTATTATATTTGTTATTATGGACTATCTGTGCTCTGTTCAGTTTTGTCCTGCACTTTAAATGTGTTCAGGTTTGTTTGTTTGTTGTTTTTTTGGGAGGCTTGGAATTCAATTGTTTCCTGCTCAATTCCTTTCATAACCCGCAATCCGAGGGTCGCGGGTTGAAATCCCCGTCACACCAAACATGCTCGCCCTTTCAGCTGCCGGGGTGTTATAATGTTTCGGTCAATCCAACTAATCAATGGTATAAGAGCAACCCAAGAGTTGGCATTGGATGGTGATGACTAGCTGTCTTCCCTCTAGTCTTACACTGCAAAATTAGGGACGGCTCGCGCAGATAATCCTCGTGTAACTTTGAGCGAAATTAAAAAACAAAATCCTTTCATATGAAACTTGCTTACTTTGTCTAGTTACTGGACTATCTGGTCATGATTCTAAATTGATAAAAAGAGGGAAAGCAGCTCGTTTAGAGCACCTATAACCAACTTGTTTTTCTCTTTTTGAACTGCTCACTAAATGGAAAGAGATGTAGCTGACAAATTGTTTTCTTTTATTTATTTTTTTTGATATGTAACTCGGTTTAAGGGCCGCTGTAGTAACTGAATATAATCGATCAATGAGGCTGTCGATTTATCAATCAGAAGAACCACTAACCGCCCTATTTAGGTCTAGTATTGTACACACATTAAAAATTATAGTTATAACAATAATAACATTAAGACAAGTATTCTACATAAAGTGGAGGAGGTGTTGTGTAACAGTAATAGTTGGACGACTATACTTTACAATAAAGTAATAAATACATTCCGCCTTCACACGTTGATTGATTTTTAAAAAAGCGAAAATTGATTAAAATAGGTTTTCAATGGTAGCGATCTCACTTTTTTCATTGCAGTTGTCAAAAACTAAATATTCAGCTTGGTAACAATTATGAATTCAGCTCACGAAACTTGTGTTTTATATCCGTAACAATCGATTCTTTATTTTTATTTATTTTTGTGAAAATGAGTCTAGTTTACAACATATACCCGACGCATTACAAAATATTTTTCAGAAACGAAATCCTAAAAAGTAAAAACGTGATATCATATTAATTCACTGTTATTGTTTTTCTTATATTTTACTGGCTCTGGATAAATATAATAAAAATGTTTTTAATGCCGTTCTTGTAGTTACCTAAGTTTGGCTCAATTATATATTATTTGAATTTGATAAATGTATAAGAACTTTGAATTTTAAGTGTGTGGAAATATTTGTTTGTAAAATCATTTCCTTATAGATGTTTCCACACGATATCACTCTTAACAGTGAAAGTCATTTAACTTAGAATTAAGTCTTTCATCAGTAACGTTCTCAGGTACGCTAGAAAATGAAACAGTCAACGTATGACTGAATACCCTTTGAGCCGCATAATTTTCACCATAAATATTCAGTTCAGAATCTACCACAAATTCAACGTCTTAAGGTAAAATAAATGTAACCTCACAACCCCCGGAATAAGATAAAATAGGCGCCTCCGCAAACACGGTTATCTTCATTACATCTAAAGAGCCTGAGTATCCATCTTGAAGTACAGTAGAGGTTCAGGACATAACTGACTCGGTCCAGGATCTTTTATAGTCAAGAAAGAAAAACGACTAAATATAAGAACAGTTTGCAACAAGCGAAACAAAAGCGTAAAGTACTATCAGAAGCATAAACAGGAGCCGTGGTAAAAGATGTCTGCTCAATCCTTAGGCTTACCACTGTCTCACCAGCGGACAGCACTTTGGCAAAGTATCTCATTGGTATAATTCTTTTTTTAAAATACCGTCAGATGGGATATATTTTTTAAATTATTTGTCAATAGATGCTATTCGTGGTTTCAAACAAATAGATTAATGTGGTCATTAGTTGATCAAGTGATAGGCCCACTTACATACCTATGCTGTTTATTTCAAGTTCAGTATCCAACCTCACATCGCTTTCTTATTCAGCGATATTTTTTCGTTTTACTTTTTTATAAGATGGTGTATATTAGTTTCAAGATTATAGAGTGTATTCTAAAACTCTATAGATCTTACACAGAACGATAATAAAATAAGTAGTCACAGATCGTGAAGACTTTCTATCAAATGATAAAGTTATAGTTACTGTAGAACTAGATAGGTGGCGGGTCTGTTAAAGATATATGACTAAAAGAATATAGAAAATCTTTGTTTTCGTCATTTGGTATTTTTCGAATTTGAAACACTATAGAATCAGATAATCGAAAAGCGTTATACACACTGGAGTTACAGTGAATATGTCGGATAGTTCTTCATATCTAGCTTCTGATCACCTGTGAAGAATAAAATCCAGATTAATTTTGTATTTCTTTAATAAAGATTTCTATGAAATCCCTACATAGAGAGTGTTAGCGCCTTGTTCTAGAAAAGGAAAGCATTGGGGATAGTTTTACGTATGGCACCTCTAAGTCGATGTTAAAATAACATCATGCAAGTAATTGACACAAAATATATGCATGAAGTATTATTTTATTGCTAATATATAGGGATTCGAACGTCAGATTTTAGGTTTACAAGTCCGTAGACTTACAATTGTCCCATGAAGGAGCTAGTATAATTTATTTTTCTCGTGTATCTTAACGTATACATTTGTTAGCTAAAAAAAACATTTTTTATGTTTACGTTGTATTTGTTGTGACGATGTTGATTTCATATTCAATCTGAAAAAAATGAGTGACGTCGTTTCCCCTCGGGGTTATTTTAAATGAATCTTGCGAAAGACTTTAAAACTCGTAAAAACACATGAAATACAGTAACAAAATACACTACCTAATAAGCTTATTTTAATTACTCGTTATAACCTAATTGGGTCCCCTCATATTACCCTGGGACAACTTTCGCATTATTCAAACTAATACCGACACTAAGAGTATTTTCACTGAATAACCTGTTATTGCTTTTAGACACAACAAACAACATACGTGCAGCTTTATTCCCATACAACTAACTGACCTTGCACATAATATTTAACTTCTTAATCACGTAAACAGGAAACGTAAGTGATTGCATTAAATTAAAAATTACTAAAACATATATAAAAATAAAATCGTTATAAAGTTAACTTCGATCATTGTTCAGATTTTGGAAAATGCCACTGAAATTCAATTATCAGTGTGCTAACAAATTACTTTCCCAAACAGTCTGTTCACGTGATTAAGAAGGTAGATATTATATGACACTAATCAGATTAACATTAACCCATAACTGTTTGTTTGTTTTGGAATTTCGCACAAAGCTACTCGAGGGCTATCTGTGCTAGCCGTCCCTAATTTAGCAGTGCAAGACTAGAGGGAAGTCATCACCACCCACCGCCAACTCTTGGGCTACTCTTTTACCCACGAATAGTGGGATTGACCGTCACATTATACACCCCCACGGCTGGGAGGGCGAGCATGTTTAGCGCGACGGGGGCGCGAACTCGCGACCTTCGGATTACGAGTCGCACGCCTTACGCGCTAGGCCATGCCGGGCCAACCCATAACTGACTTCAACTGGACGAATATGAAGATTAATACAATATCATCTAAGTCCCTACAATATTGATGTTTTACCAACTGAAACCAGAAATAAACGATGGATGATACGTCAGTTGCTTGTGAAATCAAATCTGAGACCAAGTCGCAGATATACATATTGTCCCCAACCTTATCTTTGTATCAACCCATTTTACCTTGTTTTTCAGCGAATAAGAATACAAACGCGTACAGAACATTCTGAAATAATAACGTTGTTGCGATAATAACACAGCAACACAATGAAACAATGGCAAAAAATTATGATCGCTGAATACGATTAAATAAATTACAGGTAATTGAATCTTCATGTCAGGGGAAGAAGTCATTATTCTGCTTAACTGCTCCTCTTTTCAGAATAGATAGATGTAAGGTTTGTTTGTTTTGTTATTTTTCTAATTTCGCGCAAAGGTGCATAAGGACTACCTGAACTACCCGCCCCTAATTTACCAGTGTAAGACTAGAGGGAAGGCAGCTTGTCATTACCGTTTACCGCCAACTCTTGGATTACTCTTTTACCAACGAATAGCGGGATTGACCATCATGTAATAATGCTTCTACGGGTGAAAGGACGAATATGTTTGGTGTCACTGCAAACCCGCGACTCTCAGGTTACGAATTGAGTGCCCTAATCACCTGGCCATGCCGGGCTAAGAAAATTGGGAAGTGTACAACTACTGGGGTAAAGTATTTCGCTCAAGGACTCAACATCATAGGCCTGGCATGGCCTAGCGCGTTAAGGTGTGCGCTTCGTAATCTGAGGGTCGCGGGTTCGCGCCCGAGTCGCGCCAAACATGCTCGCCCTCCCAGCCGTGGGGGCGTATAATGTGACGGTCAATCCCACTTTTCGTTGGTAAAAGAGTAGCCCAAGAGTTGGCGGTGGGTGGTGATGACTAGCTGCCTTCCCTCTAGTCTTACACTGCTAAATTAGGGACGGCTAGCACAGATAGCCCTTGAGTAGCTTTGTGCGAAATTCCAAAACAAACAAACAAACTCAACATCATAACGCGAGGCACCCTCGAGCTTGCAACAATTGGACAAGCAGCCCAAAGTGGAAAAACTACTGAGCTAAGGCTCTCCTGTTAGATCTCAGAATCAACAAGGACTTTCAATTCGATTTTCCATATTAGAGGTCGGAGTCTCGGATTAACATAACTATTTTCAGGTTCCGAAAATGATCTGTATCCCGATCCAGTTATGTTTTACTTGTTATCCCTGTCATTAGTTTACATGTTTTTCGAGGTTCAGAAATTAATAACTTTTCTTTCAAAATTCTTAAATTTAAAGTGAACGACTGAAATTAGTTTTAAATACGTCAGTTACACTCAGTTTGTTCCATACAAATAGACAAGTTTTTGTCAATACACAAAAAAAAGGGGGCGCTGTTATTTTAACGTCTTCTTCACATAAATTAAAAAGCGAGCGGAAAAATAATTTATTTCATGTTGTACTGTGTGAATCAACGAAACTGACATCATTTTCGTATCGTGAATTACACAGATAGAGAATTAAAACTTTTAAATAGTTATTATGTGTTGTATGATGTTTTACACATGTAATCTAGTGTGGATGTTATTATTGCGTTACTCAGCATAATTGAAACGAAAGTTATGACACTACGTAAGCCCATAATATGAGTGTTCATTTAATGGTATGAATAGTTAATGATGAATATTTTAAGTTTAATTTTTATTTCTGTTTTATTGGTTCCTTTATTGGGTTAATAATTGACTTGTAGCGTGGAAATACACGTGTTGTACCTGTCGTAAATTTCAAAATATTATACTGTATATAGAACAGTCCAACTAATGAATTCTGGTATTAACAAAAAACCCTAATGGTTAGTGACTTTTAGGAGTTGTTTGTTTAAAAATGTATCTCAGAAAGGCTGGTATGGGTATTAACACTTTTGTTGATACGGAATGAACAACGTTTCGACCTTTCTAGGCCATCTTCAGGTTTCTAAAGTGTAAGTATTGTTCCAGTAAAACTAAGTTAGGTACTGTGTTTGTTGAGGAAGGAAAAAATTATTTTATCAAGAGATAAATTAATAATTGTAGAAGACATAACATTTAACGACATGTTAGACTCTTAACCTGAAGATGACCTAGGAAGGTCGAAAAGTTGTTAATACCAATACCAGCCGTTCGGAGATACGTTAGAGTATTTAAAATGATGTAATTAAGTTGAAGTATACATAAATTTAGTTCCCCGACGGGAAAGAGGTAAGTTTACGGATTTATAACGCTAAGACTAGGGGTTCGATTCCCCTTGGTGAATTCAGCAGATAACTTGATGTGGCTTTACTCTAACAAATAAACACACACCTTCTAAATTTCACTGCTTATATATGAAATGATTGTTGAAGATTTAAATCTCCACCTTCAATTAAAAAATAATATTTTTCTAAAAATTTAACTTTTTGAAATTACTTTTCTATGCATTTTCCAATAATGTCAGATTCTTATCTAAGATCTAGTACCTATGCTAATTAGTAACCAATATTCCGTACCTTCTATCTTTAAGCTAACTGCTGGTGAAATTTCATTACTGTATACATATTTCTCTATAACTTTTAGACCTGCCTCTAATTTCATTTCTTGGTTCCAACTGAAGTTACATTTGTGGAATCTCTGCATCTGACTGTTTTACAAGATATCTGTTTCTATTGGCGCCTACAGCCACTGTGCATGTGGTATTTTAATCGGTAGTTAAAACAATGTATCTTCTTATATTCTTTTCTGAACCTACTGCAACTGAAACATGTTACATGTGTTTATCCTTCAGTACTAATTTTCTGGTTCTAATCTGCCAATTTGACCCGTTGTTTCTCTTACTTATTAAGTTAACCTGGAAAATTTTGGCTCAGATATTTGTTTTTCTCTGAACTGTTTCTTTTTAGTATTTTAACTGAACAGTGTTTCTCGTATTTCCTCTATTCATGTTTATTCTCATCAAATTACTGATTATCTCTTTCAATTTGGCTCCTCCGTGGCACAGCAGTATGTCTGTGGACTTACAGTGCTGGAAAGGCTATAGTTTATGATATATTATATAGGTTCCATGTGATTAACAGAATGTTGCTTACAGTACATGTTATATTACATAGGTTTCACGTGATTGACAGAATGTTACTTATAGTATATGATATATAGGTTCCATGTGATTAATAAAATGTTGCTTATATTACATGATATATGACATAGGTTTCACGTGATTGACAGAATGTTACTTATAGTATATGATATATAGGTTCCATGTGATTAATAAAATGTTGCTTATATTACATGATATATGACATAGGTTCCACATGATTGACAGAATGTTACTTGTCGTATATGATATATTACATAGGTTTCACGTGATTGACAGAATGTTACTTATAGTATATGATATTGACCTTAATGACTTCTATATCACTAGTTCATTTAGATGAAGATAATTTTGTCTTAACCAATTATGTAGCTCCTTTAGTGTATGTCTGAATACTCTAACAGGTTTCTTGAGTTAGCAGCCTTATTTGTTCCATGACGGTATTTAGTGTTTGCACCTTCTATATTCTCTTAATAATATTTCTCTTAGCAAGTTGAATTATGAGGTAATTTATAACTCATTGTATGTTCCTAATGAATTATTTACCCTCTTCTGGTGTTCTTAATCAGAATGTATTTGCTTTTGTTTTGTGCATCTGGTTATCCTGAAACATGTGCTGCTGCTTCAACTTCATCTATAAAATATTCAAAATCTTCCTGTAATTTACCATAACACAGCAGTCATTAAGTGTGTAATGATGCATAATCCTGATGATGCAATAAGAATTGCTGCAGCTGCCTCCAAACCCATATTTGCCAATACGTTTGTTTTTGGGAATGACTCATCTTCTGTTTTAATACATGTTGTAGATACAGCCATATTTGCTTCATATATATCATGTTATACTCTCATCTCTACCTGTGACTACACTCTCTTCCTTACTCTTCTAAACTTGCTGTCAGTTAATCTATGTATATTAAAAACTGGAGAATGTGTTCTAACTTGTTATGGTCACGACAGGTAAACAAATATTTATTACATTTACTTAAACACTAGGAATTCAGTCAAGTGTCATGTGTAGACATATCACCAACCCAAGAAAATTTCCATGAAGTACATGGAATCGATGCACACTCTTGATATAACAGTGAACCCCATAAAGTTTGTTAAAGGTACACCTTGGATTCTATACTCTCCAAATTCTTCAACACAATGTTAATCCTACCTTATAACATTGTGAAATGTTAGTAGGTTATCAGCAATAAACTGTACAACAACAAAATATTTAAACATTATCTATGCCGCAGCTAAGCTTTGTATCAAATATCAATAAGGAAGTTTCTTGGAAGTTCGAAATGCACACTACTGGTTGACTGCCTACTCTGATTCTCGATGGTGACTGATGAAGCTAACTGGCGCTCTTAACAAACTCCAGCTTTTATTCAGAGTTTGTCACGTTTCAAAATTTCAGAAGTATTAATACATGAAGAATAAAGCCAGAATTTAGCATTCTTTTTATAAGTTACATGTGCTCGATTTACGTCATAATTAATTTCTGGTATTTTTATATCTTTTAGTCTCTGATATCTTCATTCTTCCCAGCATAGTTCATACAAGTTCCTGTGAACTCCCCAATAAATTTATAGATTTATTGTAATAATTACGTCTGTTTACAATTATTGCAGCTATGTCTTCTTTGTGAAGTGTAAATAGGATGTGATTTTACCAAAGGAATAAATAATTAATATGTATCATATATGTATAGTGACAGTCTTGAACACTGCAATACCAGGACAAGTACTCAACTTTTTATACTTTATGCATGAAGAATGGGGAATATTTCCGTATATTATTTGATAACTTTACTAGCCTATCTTCATATAATATTCTCTGTATTTTCATAAATATATCTGTTGTTCCTTTCCAAAATATAAAATAGTTAAAAAATCAAATGAAGGAAAACAACAGTGCATGTTTACATGTATTTAAAATTCTTATTTAATCACAATTTTTTGTATGAAAATACACATTCTTCACAATTATTATTGTTATTTATATTTTTAGAAATAGTTCTGATAGCCAGTGGACACATTACTTTTATTTTCGTGATTTTACTATTATTGTCTGCTAGTAGGCTAGCATCTAGATTAATATACTGTAATGTAATGATAAAGATAAATGTGAATTAAAATACAAAACGTGTGTATAGTATGTTATTAAAGTTGCTGACTAGTCTGTCTGAACATGAAAGGTTTTCTTGTTTGCAACCTTACATCTAATCTTTCGTTTTGTGTAATAAATGCGATAGCACTTGCAGAAACTGGCACTGATACATTAATAAAGTGAAATATTAGACGCTTTAAAATAGTTTATGTAAATGTCTGTTTGCAGGAAAATTATATTTATGGTCTCACTAGTAAACCAGTGAAGACTTAATGGTTTTGAATGGATTGTTATCTAATTCGTAATCTTAGTTCCTATCTAGGGTTTGGTTATTAGTTTGGTTATTACGAAATCTGTAACATAGTCATTTTCTATATTTCTATTCAAAATGTTTAAGTGGCTGTTGGTTATTATTACGTTTCCTGTGTGTCTTAACAATAATATAACCAAACTTAATTAAAATTTGAGATTTTAAACTTCGCTATTTTTTGTCTTCAATATAGTGTCCAACTACCAAACTCGTACATCTCAATTGGAATCCACGGTCAAAGAGATGGCTGCACGAGAAGCTAACGCCTAGAAAATTTTCCTTAATTGCTATTATGATAAAATAAATCTGGGAAATTATATTAAATTATTTAAAGTTGAGTCCAAAAGTTTTGTCTGGTACATAATACAAACTTTCTTCTTCTGTTAAGAGCTTTCCATTTCAACATGTAGTCTTGCTACAAAATAAAAATTACTAGCACATGATTGGTTTTTGTGTAAAACATATTCATACAAGTGCATCCTGTCTTCTGGAAATCTTTTAATGTGCAGGTTTTTTTTTATCCATAACTGACTGTCATTATTGAAACAAGGGTGTTTTAATTATTTAAAAAACATAAAACAGTCACAAAGTAATTCAGTTTTATTATTTCACAGTATCTTGTATATTTAGCTTACAGTTTTTTCGATGATTTTTTCCAGTAAAAAAGAAAAGAAAATCTTTAACATATATTGTTTTTTAACATTGTCGTTATATAAAAACTTGCAGGTTTAATACTCAAGACAGAGCTGGACCTAGTGATTTAAAGTATGTCCTAAACGTATATACAGCACACTTCGTGTACATCACATGGGATGTCTTTGTTTTTTATACCACCACAGTCACTCGGAGTTAAGCAGTTTCCTCCAGCCTGACGACAGGGAGTCTCTTGACCTAAAACTATATAATTGGACCTTCAAATAAGCATATGTTATATACGAAACTCAAGAAAAGGTTATTGGCTTAAAAGTAAAAAAAAATAAGCGTCTATAACGTATAACAAAGTTTATATTTTTATGGATATCTTACAGGACTAATTTTGAAGTTAAACACTTCTGTGGCAGAAGCCCCATCTCACCATTGGCACATCAAATACGTATCTGTATTAGGTTTTCAGTGTTTAAGGATCTATAAATATGAAACACAAGTTCTCATCTAAACCTGTACAGAGATGCCTTACTCGTGTATATATCAATTGGTAAGTATACAATTCAACGAGTACAGTGGATACTGGGGAACTTCTGAGAAACTGGGCTGAGTTTATTTACCAGTAAAGAGAAAATGACCTGATGGTTATTGTACCCGATTCAGAATCTGCGAGTCTGAAGTTCGAGTCTCGTCCCTGAACATGCTAACCTTTTCAGCAGTGAGGGTATTATAATCTTACAATGAATCCCACTATTCATTGAAAAAGATTTGGCTGCTTTCACTATAATCTATCACTTCAATATTACAGACGGCAAACACTATATATTTGTACGAAATTGAAAACGGTTATTCAGTAAAAAATTTGATAATACGCATCTAGCCCTCCCAGGTTCTATATTGGATCTAAAATCAAACACAAATGATTTAGACATTTAGGGCATCTGATTTTCTTCATGCCAGATTATCAGCAATCACTAAATTATATATATTTTCTCGTTATTAACTTAAACTTAGTGTCCTCATTTTATTCAAACTATATTATGTTTGAGTTTTGTGTGTACTACGGTATAGACTATAGATGACAGAGTGGAAACTGCCCACAAATTTCAAGATTTCTTTTTGAAACGGAAACATAAGAACCTATTGTAATATTAAACTGACACGTCGTTAAAAGTCACTTGTTAAAATTCATTAATCCACTCATTCTATCTTAATAATTAAACATGTAATTAACTAAAACACAAATGATAATCTAATCCTTCTATCTTACGAAAATAACTGGCGAAATTCCGATAAACCAATTCTTTCGTTTTATAAGAATAAAACTGGTCAAAATCTTATGATTCAGTTTTAAGTCTTGAGAATGAAGTATGAAACTAATTGAAACAAGAATCCCGACGGCTCAGATTTTCTGTTTTAAGAATAAAACAAGCAACGAATTACTCAAATTTTGATTCTTATGAATAAACAAAATAAAAACAATACGTTTGTCGATCGAAATGTGTAAAGAACTATTAGCCTGATCTAATCCCATATTTACGATAGACACTTGATAAAAATTTCTTGCCAACAAATCTACAATCAATACTCTCTGTTATACTAGCTTTAAAATTTAAAGTTCTAAACCTTAATTCTTAACAATTATTTTTCTTACCGGGTGTCACAGTCAGAGAACACATTAGCAATGTCCCTACACACAGAGCCAAAACAATCATAGCAGACACGTATGGCTTCATCGTGATGACAAAACTATGGAATAGTCTACGGGCCTGGTAAAGAACCGTTTAAATACTTTCTGAAGGTCTGTTTACTTTTGAATGTTGTACGATTGTAACAGCTGTTGCTTAATGTAAGTTGAATTTCTCGTTTCCACGTGTAAGAATTTCATTACGTAAAGTAGAAGTAACATGATAGTCAAATACAGTTTCTCTTACAGCCTACAGCTATCCAATTGTATAAACCGGTTCTGATAATGTCAATTAGGTGGTTTGTTTTGTTGCGTTTTTCTTCCTTCGTTCTGCGAACATGTTAAACTATGTTGTAATGACAAGGAAAACTAGATGGGTTATAAAAGTGCTTCAGAAAAAACGAGGGGTTAAGAGTTTATCTCAAGCCTCTATATTTCTTCTCCCATGGCTCAAAAATTACCTTTTTATTGTTTTTGTCCATCTTAAAAACTGTCCACAACTGCTAAGATTATCTTCCCTGCTTCCTATAAGTTGGAGAGAAAAATTATCTCGTTTTAAAATGAATGGCACGTTGTGAAGGATGTGACACCTAGTAAACTATAGCGTTTTCGGGAGCCTTTCACTAAATTACAAATTATAACTGACAGTACAAAGCTTCAACATCCTTAAATAATAAATTATAATCGATTAGATTTTTTTTACTGTGAAGTAAAACGTTGAGTGTTCAATGAAAAAATAACATATATGGTGTTATATGGTAATGTGTTACTAGTATTAGAATACTTTATTATATTTCACTAACAAATCAACAGATAACAAAGCAGTTTGTCAGACATTTGTAGAATTGCAGCACATGTCGTGTTATCTTGCCCTTGTAGCAGGTGTAGTTTTAAATTTGTTACACTTGTAATATATTAATAACATCAAATTTAGCTATGTTCCAAGTCTTGTTCTTTTTGGTCAATAAAGAGTAGACGTGTCGAAACAAAGGCGTTCTAGAAAAATCGAAATGACGAGACCAGTGTTTCTCAACAAGTTATCATATTCTGCGTTCTTGGAAAGTTAAAACAAGTTTACTTTCTAGCTTGAGTTTGTGAACAATTTACTGATGTTCTAAACAAAAGCACTCCTACAAAAGGTATTTAAGTAGGCGGAAGAAACTAAGAAAATGATAAACAAAGAAGTTTGTTTTGTTTTTTGTTGAATTTCGCACAAATGAGAGTTATTTGTGGTAGCTGTCTCTATTTCTGAAATAATAGACTAGAGAGAAGGCGTATTAGTCAACCTCACCCACCCCAACTCTTTGTATACTCAACCAACGAATAACCATCCTAAAACATACATGTCTGAAAGGTGTAGACAGAAAGGAGCTGAATGCCCTAACCATTAGGTCGTATCAGGCTTCAGAAACTTGTGAGAGAATATATTTTTAATCAGAATATCTTCAGAGATTTTGCCTTTTTTGTTGTTTGCGCAAATATAGTCTGTGATGACCGTTCCTGGCCCGGCATGGCCTAGCGCGTAAGGCGTGCGACTCGTAATCCGAGGGTCGCGGGTTCGCGCCCGCGTCGCGCTAAACATGCTCGCCCTCCCAGCCGTGGGGGTGTATAATGTGACGGTCAATCCCACTATTCGTTGGTAAAGAGTAGCCCAAGAGTTGGCGGTGGGTGGTGATGACTAGCTGCCTTCCCTCTAGTCTTACACTGCTAAATTAGGGACGGCTAGCACAGATAGCCCTCGAGTAGCTTTGTGCGAAATTCCCAAACAAACAAACAAACGATGACCGTTCCTAATTTAGAAGTGATAACACTACAGGATAACAGGTAGTAATCACCAGCCGTCGACATTTATGGTACTTTTATCAGATTGAATTGTTGAATTTGCCTGTCATTCTTATAACTCACCTACGACCATAAAATATAAAGTGGATTTTTTATTCATTTTTTGCGTTAACTGGGCTCAAACCAAGTATGTATGATACCACAAACTGTTCACTTAGCAAGTTTTTATTTATCAGAATATTTCAAAAAAAGAGGAGGTTTTTTTCTCCTATGTACGTTTTTCCCTCAAAGAAAAATCTTCATCAGAACAGGAACGGTCTTTTGAAACTTTATTTTTAGTTAGTAAACAATGTGATATTCCAAAATGAAATTATATAGAAATGAATTATTTAGACGAGTTAGATCATATTAAAAATAAAACAAAAAATCTGCGACTGGAAAATATTTAAGTGTTTTACGCGTCTTTATTGATTTTATTATACGTATTCCAGAAAACATTTTAAAAGCAAGTATAGATAATATCGTGACGTTTCGTTCACTGTGTAATTTAAAAAAGAAAGAAAAAACGCATATAAACTCAGAGATCTTAGGAAAGAGGTCATGACCAGGTGGTTAGGACATTAGACTCGCAGGTTCGAATCCCCCACCTCGACAAACATGCTAGGTTTTTCAGACATGGGGCGTTATTATGTGATAGTTAATTCCACTATTCTTTGGTAAAAGAGTTGGCGGTGAGTGGTGATGACTAGTTGCCATTCATCTAGTCTTTCACTGCAGATATCTCTTGTAACTTTGCGCGAAATTCAAAACAAACTTATGAAAACAGACCCCCTGTAAGTGCTACGGTTTTTTCCTTGGTCTGATTCTCACGTTAACAAATCAGGATTCTTCTCTTGATAAACAACGCATTACAGTAAAGTTATTACACAGAGAACAACCTTGGCACGAAATCAATATTAGCATTTGGTGATACAAGGTTACACCTGAAAATACAAAGATTGGTTTAAAAATATTTACGTTTTTAACATTTCTGTCTGGTAACCATCCCCAGGTTAACCCTTGTATATTTTTCTGTTATTGTTACTGCATGTTGATATCAATTAATTCTTGTATCTTTTCCTTACAACTTGCTTTCGGGCTTTTTTATTTGGCGCCCTGGCCGTGAAAGTGAGTTTTCTCGGGGTACTCCTGTTTCCCCCGCAGCAAAATTTCAATTTCATTGGATCTATAGATCCCATCCCTGAAAAGAGGTTCGTTTTTTAAGCATCAAAAATTTAGTTAAATAATGCCATGTGTTTTAATTATGTCGACGTACTGGTTTTGCATGTCTCTGCTCTTTTCACTTCGACTAAATCTACGCCAAGTTACCTTCGAGCAAATTGTGGGCTGAACGTCTCGTCTCACTCTTCACTCGCATTCTGGTTCGCCGACCCTTTTTCACGGCTTTGACCGTCGGTCCTCAAAGACGCAACAAATTTGTCAACATAACAAGGTAATTTACTACCACCACACTAGTTTAGAAAATAAGTGTTACTTTAGTTCAGTATGCAAGTTCCAAATCATGTGCTTAATTAACTCCAGCCGCGTGTGGGGTGAAGAGAAACAAGATGTTTCTGACCGCCCCGGGTTAATTTTCGTACCCCGAAGGGAAACGAAATAATAATTTAACCCGAATACCTACCAAGAAATACACCATCTCCAAGGATCTTACAAAAGTCATTTCCAGATTTTATCACATACTATAACAGGAGTTGTTTGTTTCAGAATTTTGCGCAAAATTAGACGAGTGATAACTGCGCTAGACACCCATAATTTTGAACTAATAGACTAATGACAAGGCAGCTGGTTAACAGTGTCCACCGCCAACTCTCGACTTTCTCTTATCTGTTAGAATAGTGGGATGTTATTATCTTAGTTATAGCACCCCAAGATCCCAAAAGTGCAGAACGAATTTTTGCGATAATTGTTTATTCGCCGTTGTTAAGCACAGAGCTACACAATAAGCTATGTGCGATGTACCTTCCACGGGTATCGAAACCGGTTTCTATGGTTGTAAGCATTCAGCCTGAGATTTCGCGATAATGATTCACAAATCGTGAGTCTTCGGATTCAAAGCCCGGGTGTTCCAACCACTGGGCCACACCCGTGAGCTATTTTTCTTTTCAAAATATCTAAAGACACACAGTAACCTCATTCTTTATATGTTATATCACTGCAATACCTTGCTTTGCTAGATTATTTCTAAATGTTTGTTTGTTGTGAATTAAGCACGAAGCTACACAATGGGCTATCTGTGCTCTACCCACCACGGGTATCGAAACCCGGTTGTTAGTGTGTAAGTTCGCAGACATACCACCGGGCTACTGGGGAAACACTATTAAATGTTTTTAATAACTCAAAGAATCTACGAGTCTTAAAATATTTATAAGATATTCAAATTTAGTAATTCTGAACGAAATGTTATTACAACGGTCTTAACTTTTGATTTTTTTTTATATATTTGATTTCAAGCAGGTAAGCTAGGATGGAAATCTAGTAATTGAAGAACCGTTTTGTAACAGATGCATGTTGTAAACACTAAAGTGGAACATCGGCTATTATGGACGTTTTAGGGGGGTGTAGATCTATTTTTCTGTTGTCTCCAGATGGCTTTGAGGATTTACTATTTATTTACGTTTCTCAATTTCTTCTCTTTTTTTTTAATGACAATGAGTTGATGGCGAATCTGAAACCCAACAATATACCTCCTAACAATTTTGCCTGTTGACTTGTAATTTGAGGGCCGCGGGTTCGAATCCCCGTCACCCCAAACATACTTATTCTTTCAGCCGTAGGGGCGTTATAAAGTCACCATCAATTTCATTATTCGTTGATAAAAGAGTAGCCCAAGAACTGGCGGTGGGTGGTGATGACTAGCTGCCTTCCCTCTAGTCTTACACTACTAAATTAGGGAGGGCTAGCGCTAAATAAAAAAATAAAAACAAACCGACAACAACGCCCCCACTGGTATAGTGGTAAGTCTATGGAGTTATAACGCTAAAGGGGTTCTATTCCCCTCGGTGGGCTCAGCAGATAACCCGATGTGGCTTTGTTATAAGAAAACACACACACACACCAGCAACCTGGTGAAAAATAACAAAAAAACACACCCAAAACTGATTATAAGGAAGTGTTGCATAGTGAAAGTGTTTGTAAAAATTAATAAACGTGGATAATTGAAATCAAACTTAGTTTTTATTTCCCATTAAATGCAAAAGATAAGGGGAGGGGTTAAAAAAAGAGTAGATAAATAAATAAAGACTAAAACATCTGGCATTACTAAACCACCGAAAATTGCCTAGTGATACCCTTGCTTCACTCGCAAAACAACGGATTACGTAACCAGTTATTATTTTGGAAAAATACAAATGAAAATTAACGGGATTCGACCCATATTTTCTTCCACTGACAGCTCAGAGGTCTCTTAATTTGTTGAAGCGAAGGTGAGATTCTATTTTGACTTTAGATAACTTATTTACTTGTTTCTTTTACAGCAAAGATATATTTGGTTATCAGCTGTGGCCACCTGGGTATCGAATGCCAGTTTTTAGCACTTTAAATCCGTAGACTTACCAACGTCCCATCGGGTAACGTGACTTATAAACATTCTTGTTAGTTTTGTTAATACAAGCTTCACCCAACACTGCATCCTTCGCGAGTTTCGAACCCCGAATTCCTTACCGCTCAGCCGCATAGTTAACATTAGCAACTGACAAAATAGGACTCCACCGGACAAGATCTGATAAAAAAAACCAACAAAGATAATGGCAATCCTTAAAAAACAATATTGTTGTTTTTTAGGGTTTTAGACATAATATTTTTTTAGTCAATAGCACTAAGAAGATATCCATTCTTTATCGTGAGCTCAAGTAATCGTGTAATTGTCTGAAGGATATAGAGAATGGGTGAGGTAACAACTTTAAAGTAATACAAGTAGCAACGAGCTGTGGTTGAAATAGGACGAACAAATAAACTCAAATATAAACTGAAAATGAAGGGATCCTGAGAGTCCGTATCTCATGAGGAAGAAAGAATAACTGCGGGGTAGGGAACTAAAAAGGTAGTTAGTTATAGGAATGAAAGTAATTGATAAACTACACATTGTGGCGTTCTCTAAATCAAGAAAAACAATCTCTCAAGGTACTGCCAGCACGCTAGAAAAACTCATATCAATTCACGTAAGTAACCTGTAAGTGCATAATCTGTAAAACTTTGTTTAAATACCTTTCGTAAGGTAGCTGGTTATATGTTGAAAATAATTAGCTTCAGGTAAACATTCACCTGGTGTATGAATATATAAGGGGATGGCAGTACAAATAAATCGTTTTTGGTCTAGTTAAAAGATTTATATAAAATTATCACATACCAGTAAACCTTTGACCTAGAGATTTGATATAATTTTATATTTTTTCTCACCAATAGCTGTTTGTTATTAAGCACAGAGCTACATAAGGGACTGTCTGTGTTTTGCTCACCACGGGTGTAGAGACCCAGTTTCTAGTGGTATAAGTCCGCAGACGTACCACTGGGGAGGCCTCACCAATAGCAGTAGAAATATTACTTTTTGGTAAACTCCTATTCGTAAAGAAGCAATGACAAATTTCCAACTGAAGAATTTCCCATATTTGATTTGTTTGTTTGTTTGGAAATTTCGCACAAAGCTACTCGAGTGCTATCTGTGTAAGACTAGAGGGAAGGCAGCTAGTCATCACCACCCACCGCCAACTCTTGGGCTACTCTTTACCAACGAATAGTGGGATTGACCGTCACATTATACACCCCCACGGCTGGGAGGGCGAGCATGTTTAGCGCGACGCGGGCGCGAACCCGCGACCCTCGTATTACGAGTCGCACGCCTTACGCGCTAGGCCATCCCATATTTGAATCCAATGAACTTGTGTTACTCACGTGAGTGTTTGCAGTCGTTCATGTTTAATATTTTTCTGGAGTTCATGTTTAAAAATGTTGTAGTTTGTGTTCTCGATGGATACAGAATAATTTGTCATAGGTATAACTATTTAGCTAATTTGTCTACATATGCTGCGCTTTAGCAAAAGCGTTGAACAGACTTAGTGAAGTACACCTTATGGAAATGCCATCAGCATACTCAAAGGAGTTTGAAAACGTTCATATTGTTAACAAATATAATGTATCAGAAGACTGATTGTAGACTCCTGTGGTAAACCTACTTCTAATAAGAAAAAAAACCGAAAATTATTGAGTGTAATTTAATAGAAGAACAGTTACTACGAAAATCTGTTAGATTATGGAGAATGAAGTTTAAATACTAGACCGTCACGCCAAAGTGAATCGAATGTTTTTCAACATCTAAAAAGATTACTACTGTAGTAAAGTTGATATTAAAGCACATAATCTTATAATATGATTAGTAGTTTTGTAAATAAATAAGAATGATATTATTTTCAAAAAGATGTGTGCGAATATTCTTATAGCAAAGCCACATAAGGCTATCTGCTTTGTGCATCAAGGGGAATCGAACGCTTTATTTTAGCGTTGTAAATCTGCAGACTTAAAGCTCTCCCATCGGGGAACATTCCGTTGAGATACAATAACCTGAAAGACTCACCAATAGAGATCAAACAGATGATAGTTAGCAGGACAGCCTGCTAATTTTCCCTTTTTTTTTTATTATAGTGAGTACTGCAGGTTTTCAGAATTTTAAGAGTAATATTCTAGCT
This sequence comes from Tachypleus tridentatus, assembly GCF_004210375.1. NCBI lineage: Eukaryota > Metazoa > Arthropoda > Merostomata > Xiphosura > Limulidae > Tachypleus > Tachypleus tridentatus. The sequence continues at coordinate 91,369,838 of NC_134827.1, read as the reverse complement.
ACCTTCCCTTCCCTCTTCTCAGTGGCTCAGGGATAAGTCTGAGGATTTATGACGCTATAAAATCGGGTTCTAAAATTCCGTGGTGGTGGTGGGGGGCACAATTCAAATAGACAATGTGTAGCTTTTTGCTTTACAACAAACAAGCAATAAAATCTTAATATTAGATACAGTGAAATAACAAATGATAAATCATAAAGACGGAGTAACATGCTTTAATAATGAATTACTGTTTTGTCTTTGCCAAAAGTTTAATCTTTAAGAGAATAACTTTTTATTTAGTGGTAATGAAAGTAGAAGAAAAGTGAGGAATTAACAGAAACTGGTAGCAGTGGGTAGTACACGTCAAGGTCGGAGGTGATGGACTTTCCAATTTGTTTCAAAGAATGGAACATCGAGAATAATTCGAGTTCACATTCAAATTCCATTTCAGACAAAACTTTCCACACTTTTACGTCCACCAAACTTGACAAAAGCAAGCACACCTGTACTTGTCCTTATTATATGTGACCAACAAGAATATTGAACATTCTTTCCAGTTCGACACACCATGTTCACGTATAAAATTTAACTATACATGTACATCTTGTATTAAAACTTTGAAAAATTCTTCGAACGTACATCTGAATAACGTGTTAGGAAAGGGTTACAGTTGTAAAATTTACCTATTAAAAATATACTTATTTACCAAATACCACAACATAAAAGGGATTACAATGGTTAATACAATGTAATTCAGTTAGTAGCTGCCAATAATTATAATTCAGTTACTATAAACCTGTTTGATCATCAATAAATAAGCGAATAATTATTACACGTTGTTTGACATTTCAGTTTAGATTATACGATTAACACTATTTTTGCCTCTACAAATATTATAGCAACTAGGACTTGTATATGTTTCAGTTTATAAAATTTTTGATAATAAATTACTGGTTTTTTATTTCCCCAAAACGTACTATGAAAATAGTTTGTTTTGAAATTCTGTGCTACACATCCATAACTTAGAAGTTAGAAGTGTAAGACCGTCAAATCTTGGGCTACTCTTTTACCAACGAATAGTGGGATTGACCGTCACATAATGCCCTCCACGGCTGAAAGGGCGAGCCTGTTTGCTGCGACGGGGATTCGAGCCCACGATCTTCAGATTACGAGTCTTGGCCATACCAGGCCTATGTAAACGAAATGAATATATTTAAATAAGAAGTGGATGTTCATTATAAATTAGAGCAATAATGACTGCGCGTTCTCTTATAGCAAAGCCACATCGAGCTATCTGCTGAGCCCACCAAGGGGAATTGAACCCCTGATCTCAGCATTGTAAATCCATTAGACTTACTGCCGTGCTAGAGGGGGCAGCAGTATTGAAAATCTAGCCATCGTTACACAAGATAAAGTGTATGTGTATTTTCTTATAACAGAGTCACATCGGGATATCTGCTGAGACTACGGAGGGGAATTGAACCCTTCATTTTAGCGTTATAAATCCGTAGACTTATTGCTGTACCAACGGAGTACCCAGATAAAGGGAACAGTATTGTTTTTTGTAATATTAAAAATTACAAAGAAAAATTTAATATTTTAAGTGCAAAATATATTTGTAAAAAGTGAAAAATAATTTTAAAAATTATATTATTGCCAAAAGTCAAATTTAAAAGTATGTGAAGTTCAGACAAGAAACGTGGTGAAAATTGAGCCCCAGGTCGCTCAGCAATAAATTTGAGAGATAACAGAAAAATTGTGTTCGATCACTGAAACGAGTGCAACCAAGTAGCCCATTCATCACTTTTTGCACTAAAAACATAACGAAAATAAACAGACAAGTGAGTTTAGATGCACAAAAATTCCAAAGATACATAAAGGGTATCCAGTGAAAAAGTTTCTAATAAAAGAATTTACAAAAACAAGGTATTAAGGTACATATTTTATAACATATATTACTTTTCTTGAAGTAACCTACTCATTGTTTAGAAGATTGAGTAAAATCAGTAAAATCTTGATTTCAAAGCAAATCAAGCAACTATAGCACCAATGGAAGACATTTCTTCAGAGATGCTTATGAGTAAAAGATATACTTTAAATCAGTGTTTAAATTTTACATTGTACCAAAATTTAATGGCTTACAGTCGTTTACAAATTTAACATTAATTTTGTGGGCTTGCAATACTGTGGAGTTGCCCCATAATGTGTAAAAGAAAACTTGCTACCAAATACAGATCATACATGACATTTCAAATACTGTATGCAGTCTGTAATATCATTTAGCAACTCTTTTAAGGATTGTTGAATTTGTACATGGTAGACTACTTGCTACCATCCCAAATTTTGAACCAACCAAATATAAGGTATTCAGGCAAAAGTGTCTTACCACACAATCAAAGTAATTGATTTTAACTTTCATAATATAGCTACGGCTTAAATTACAGGATACATAATGTAGTATTACCAACTGTCTCACTAGCTTTGAAATCGAGACACTGTGCTTAGATTGTATATCATTTTGAACACTTAATTGTCAAATAACTTAAAGGTCACATCTCATTCCATTTCAGTCAACTGTGCAATTTTTTTTCAATACAGTTAGTAGGATTGTTTTGGTGTATATTTGTAAGTGGGAGCCAACCCAAAACTGGTTTTGTGACCATCAGCTTAGAGGGAACATTGGTGATGGTTAAATCCTATTAATACATACCACAGTAGTTGCTGGTGGATGGTATTGATCAGCCTTGTATTCTAATCAAGTCAAAATTTGACAAAGCAAGTACAGATAGTCATTGTGTCAACCAATCATCTTTGAAATGAAAATGAATGGAGTTAACTTTGGTGATTGAATTTTTTTTTAAACTCTACTCAAGACTGAGTGAGTTAAATTTCAATTTTCCTTTCAGTACAAAAGTAGTAGTATATTTTACTTCCTTGTACTTTCTCACTAGTTCAATTTTTCTAATTTTATATTGTTCTTATGGTTTTTAAAATTCAGCTTAATTACACAAACTTGCAGAAATGAGAGAGAAGTCAAGAATCTAAAACTATAGCTTAACAGTTTTTGCAGACTGAAATTTTCTCCTCTGTTCCTTAGAACTATTTTGTTTCTAGCACTTCTATTAAATTCTTTTAAAGAAATTATTTTTAGTGCTTTCAATGTTTTTAAGCCTACATCATGCTGTCTAGCCAAAATTAAATGAAGTTAAGTCAAAAATAAAGGCCAGTTTCACTACAGGATGAACCTCCTCTTGACTCCAGCAAAAATAAAGGCTAAGACAAATACTAAATGATATTCAAAAGGTTACTACTCCAAAGTTCTATTACTGCAAACTATGCAACACATTTTTCATAGAATAGGAAACACTAATGGTACTCACTGATGCTGACAAGACGGTCCACATATTATATTATGGTATTACACACATACTCCGCCATTTTCCAAGGCCGTGCAAGTATAGAACAAGGAGTCAAACTGTATGCTTCCATAGATTTTTTGGACAAGTGAGGTAATATGTTTGTCTTAACGACCTTAATATCTGCCTGCATACAGCCTTCGTAATTACAGATATTTTAAGTATTTTATGAATGTAAGATGAAACTATAAACCCAAAACAATGGTTGTGAGATTAAGTCCTGAAAATAGCCTACATAATACTATACATCCCTTTCACAACTCTAACCTGCAGAGCCAACACTTTAGAACACAGAAGATAGTATGGAATGAACAGTTTGTTAAAAATCGACATCTTCCAATCTGTGGTAATATCTTTATTCCAAGATACAACCAAAAAACACCTTGAGTGGTTGCAGACAAAAATCAAAATATCTAAGTATGAAAAAATATGAACCTGAAATCAGACCAAGCCAAAATTTAGTTCAGATGAGCATTTTCTTTTTACTACAAGAATCAATAATTTTTAAAGTATTCGGTCTGATTACTAAAGTAACAAACTGAAATATCTCAAATTCTTTTGCAATAGTTTACTTTCTTTTTATGCAAAACCAACATTTAACATTTAAAAAGTCAATGTTCCTGCAGACAATTCATAAAGAAAAAACTTGATCTGCATATGACAAAGAAAATTAACAAGATGATAATGAACTACGAAATTTATTGTTTGGAGCAACCAAGTACAAATCTCATCCATAAAATATGGTTAATCATATTAAAAAATGTTTGTTCATATTACAATGTATTTTTCAGCTTATCCTAATAGCATATAACACTGACTATAAATATCAACTGAATTTAGGTACATGATGCAAAGATATAAACTGATTTTGTTTTCTCTTTTCTGATGGAACTTAAAAGTAATTATATTCTTTACTGCAGAAAAACTACAAAATTAGGTGCAAGAAAAGGTTTTACACAGAAACTTGCATTATAATAAACTTGATTAAAAACCATGAACTTTCAACTGATCAGGTTTGGCAATCCCAACTTTGGTCAAAAACTGACAGATGTTGTTTCGTTGATCTCCTTGAAGCTGAATCACTTCACCATACTCAGGGTGCTCCACAACTGTACCATTACAGGCAAATTCCTTCAACAACAACAAAAAATAAAAGCAAAAATTAAAAACAGTATTAAAATAAGTGTACATGTGTGAAATAAGCACTGTGGAAGAGGAGATATTCCAAACAAATTTGGGTGGCATTATCTGTTATGACATGAAGTTAAAACTATGACTGACAATGGCAATTTAACAGTAGCACTTAGTTCATATCAAGGTCATTATCATCTTTTAAAGTTCCAATTCAACACTGACTGATCTCTAGTCAAGGTGTAACCTAACCTCTGACCTGTATACAAGATTGGGCCCCAATGATTCTGCATGATATTGGAATAATGGTTTAATGGTGAACTGTGCATGGATAAAACTAGTACATAAAAAACAACCATTAGAAACATCTATTAAACAAAATTTAACTTGGCTTCCAAAGCAAGTTAACAAACTAGCTCAATTAGTTATTTTTAAAACAAGACATTATTTATAGGTCTAAGATTTTTAAAATCCTTCAAAATTTGCAATTTTATAAACATTTCAATAGTAGCACAGGTTATACAGTATTCTATATTTGCACTCAAACTGACCGAGAACAGAGAGCAAATCAGTTTATAGTATTTTTACACAAAGATGCATATAACTATATTTATTATAAATAAATAAATGTTATGAAATTTAAGCTATTTAGACTAAATGTGTTTTTGTTATATGCAGCCATTCCGGAACAAAAAAAAGCAATTTACATTTCCTAATTTCTTATGGCATTGATGAGGTTGGTTAAATCAACTGAATTTGTACATAAATATAACAGAAAATAAAGTTTTTTTTAACAAATGTTTGATAACCATTTGGATGTTACAAAGTTTTAGCACGTGAAACTTCAAAATTTTCTGGTGCATAAAAGAATTTTTAAAATTATTTTGCACAATGGTTAGTTAAAATTTCAAAAGAAAAATTATGAGAAAACATTCAAATATCTTTACACTTAATTAAAAAAAATTAATATTTTACATACAAAAGCTTTGTATTGTTTACTGATAATCTGACAAATCTCATGAACATATACTTACTAATAATTTACAAGATAAACCAAAAAAAAGCACAAAATAGTTATGAAATTGGTCCCAGGAAACAAGCAAGTGCTGAAAGAGTTAATCAATCACATTCAAATAACCCTTTCACAATGAGCTTGGTGTAACATACACAAGTTCGTCTACACATTTGCATACATTAAGTATTTGCACTATAACTTTTGATACATGTGCATCTTCACATAATTTATTGGACTTTTTGTAAAAATTAAAATTTTTTGTATACAAAATTGATCAGATTTTTTAATGAAATATTTTACTCAAAATTTTATTGTGAAAATTAAGCCTGTTTCATTACTAATCTAAGTGCAAAGTGATCTCATTTTATGATCACAAAAACTATTCTTCATTTCATAAATTTCAAATACTTTTGTAATCTCTAAAATCTCCTAAATACATTTCAAATGTTTGTTTTCAGTATGACTTTTATTTTCTATACCCAACCTTGACCAACCTCATAAGCATCATAAAAAATTACGAAATATAAATTACATCTTTTTGTGCAAGAATGACTACATATAACAAATATTTAATTTAAGTTGCTTAAGGCTCAACACTATATTTACATACACATCTTTATCATATTGGCCTTACAGTCATGCCTAGCTAACAACTTTCATTGATGTGGTGCACATGCACTCATTTTATGTATCCAATAATGTAAAACTATCTTCTCTGTCTTGACTGTGTTTTAGTGAACTAGTATTTTGTTATAGTCACATTTCAATTACACATTATATATGTATATAGATTATTACTATTTAGAAATAAGTTAACTTATTTTTTCAAGTCAAGAAGTAAAGCAAACAATCATAGCTTCTCACTACAACCTTTGAACTTGGTTGTTGCTGGACATAGGTTGCTAAGCCTTTTATAACCTTGCACATAAAAAACATGTAACAAATTGTTTTTTTAAGTTTTATATCTACAGGTGAATAACTATACTGACATAATTGAATTTACTATAATTTAAGTTTGTAACTAAGATGTATTTAATTGTAAAAAAAAATAAAACTTTCAACAGACTAAAGACAACCAACCTCCCTGAAATTTTGGTTTGAAAGAACATGGTAACCTTTTCACAGATTGAAATGGCTGAGAAAACCACAAGGGAGACACTCTAAGCTGTCAGTTGGATATTCACATTATATATTGAAGTGAGCATACACAAGGGACTGTTTTCAAAAAATAGAAAAAATGAATGGGGTCTGTTGTGTTTGATTCAGTACATAACCATCTCAATGGTTATTTGCACTCAAACTGACCGAGAACAGAGAGCAAATCAGTTTATAGTATTTTTACACAAAGATGCATATAACTATATTTATTATAAATAAATAAATGTTATGAAATTTAAGCTATTCAGGCTAAATGTGTTTTGTGTTATAATATGCAGTCATTTTGGAACAAAAAAAGCAATTTACATTTCCTAATTTCTTATGGCATTGATGAGGTTGGTCAAATCGACTGAATTTGTACATAGATATAAACAGAAAATAAGATTTAGAGCAAGAGAGATGGCATACAATTCGGCATGAAAACAAAAACTGTAGGGGGAAGTCTGTGTGCCTCAATGGAACTGTCACAAACCATGGCTGAGCCCACTGAGTCATCCGATTTAGAACAATCTGAAAATTGTAATCTCAAGAAGCAAGTACAGCTCAGCCTTGGCCACGCAACTAGTTAACAATATTTCTGGTAGAAATCTAATATACTTTGTTTTCAATAAATTAATTTTGATTTATATACATTTTTTAACAAGACATAGTAAACAATGATATTCAAATAGTATGAATACAAGTCATAGGAACACATTGCCAACATCTACCATATCCCTAAACCATACAAGGGTAACCTGATGTTTTGTCAAAGAAGGTTCTAGGAGGTTTCAAAGAATGTAACAAATATTCTCAAAAAAGAAAAGAACATTTAAAGAAACAACCTTCTAAGATCTGTGGTTTGTTGCTAAACTTCCATCAAATCTTCATATAATATACAGTAGTATTTTTGTTTCACTTCAGATATTGTTTTGAACAGCTTTTTTATATGTTAACAAAATTTTCTTGTGCTTTAAATAAATTTATACAATTTTTTTTTATAGTCTAAAGTAATTTAACTTTGCACTTTGCAATAAAAATTATGTTGTTTGCATTTTATTTTTAGATCTGGAGATACAATTCAAAAAGAAAACTACAGTGAGGTGTTTCCTGAAAACTTTTCAGTGAAATTTTAAAATATTTACATTAGATCATGAATAACATCCATTTGTTATCTGGAGTTGTAACCATTTACCTCAAAAACTTGCCATACAAACTTCAAATTGCATAAACTTAGATTTTTCATTAATCTAAAAACTTTTCCTTTCTTCTTAAAATTTAAAAATGATACAAACATTAAGAATAATCATCATTATTAACATCAACACAATAACCACAAAAATATATGACAATATTTAACTTCAGAAACTATACAAGTAATTTACACTAATTTGGTTACATTATTTTCTAAAAACTTCTGGCCTTCTGCAGTGATAAAGGAAATATATACGTGGGCTTGAAGAACTCCTTAAAATTGTCAGTTATTTATATGATACTTCACTTGCCAAGGTAACAAGGTCTTAAAGTATGAACTAAAATTCTTTATCAAATACATGCATCATTAAATAAATGTTCTTATGTTAACATCACAATTACTTCATTTACACACACATGTAACCTCAATAAATGAAAATAATTTATCATTACAAAAGTATTGTAAAAATTGTGTAAAAAAGTTCAAATTTTGTTGTTACTATTATCATTTAACAATATTCTTTCAAACATGACCTCTAAAAAGATTCACCTTGTTCTCATCAGATTATACAAAAACAAGCATCAAGAGGTTGGATCTTACAGTACAAAATATCCAAGTACCATACAAGACAAACAAGATATATAGTTTTTAAAACACACCTTTTTGCAAGCTTTTACAATCTTCTTCTTGTCGTAGTCGTCTGAAATACCCTGAACAGTAGTTAAAGTTTTTCGGCCACTTCGTTGCTGGATTCGGATGTGAATTAATCCGTCCTGAACACCACTCTGCTCATCAGCCCTGATGGCATCAGCAAAGGGGTCTAAAGTTTAAAAAATAAAAATAATTTAATTAAAATACCAACAAAAATTAATAGGAAATGCTTATTCATTTTGAACTATTTGGGCATACTGTCTGGCACATGGTTATTAAACAGAAAAATGCTGCAATGTTAGACACTTGTGTAAAATTCACCTTGAGACATTAATATTTCACACACAAAATCATCTAAATTGAGGCAACAACAACAAAGGCTGCTTTATGAAAATGACAGAACTATATACATGCAATACTGATGTTTTTACAATAACAATAGAAGTATGATAGTAAAATACATTAACATCTTTACACATTTAACAAAATGCAGTTGTGAAAAGTTGGATGATAATTATGTAAAAGTACACACAAACAGAAGTAACAAAAATTTTATCACTGATTACATAAAGTGGTTGCTTGGTTTCATATTTTATGGCACAGCAACAAGGCTATCTGTGCCAAACATCCAGTAAAAAGTTAAGATTAAAGTAAAATTATTAAAATTCATAAAAGGAAATTAAGGTAAAACAAAACACTTTCATTTTTGAATTAAAAACAAATATCATTAAATCCAATTTTTATATCTAGTTTACAGCCATAAGAGAAAAACTACAGTAATACAAGTTGTAAAGGACTTCTTGTAGCATAATTAGTATTATCATACTCAGCCAGGATGACTTAACAGGTACATTCAAAAATCAGCACAAATCACCTAAAGTTGGCCTTTCCAGTCCTGGTTTACAGTTATTTGATGTTACAGCTGTTTTCAAAATGTAAAGTAACAGAAGTTTTAAAAGAATTGTAGCAAACTTTCAATTATTATAACTCACCAGGATGACTAACAGGTAGTTCAAACAGCAGTGTTAGTCACCCGAAGTTGGACTTTCCAGTCTCAGTTTTGAGTTATTTAACATTATGGCCATTTTCTAATTTCAAATCAAACTAGATAGACTTTGATTCTTAAAAGAGAATAACATCAAAAATGTCTAATTTATAAATTAAAAACTTAAACACCATTAAAAGATTAATGACTTTTAAAAAGCTAAAAACATTTCTAAGGTGGTCAGTGTCACCATTGCCAATAACAGTAACACTATGAATAAACCTTGGGACAAAACATGTTTAAATGGTGTTATCTTTAAGAGTCGTAACAACAGCAGGACAGTAAAATGTGGCTTATTGTGATCTGAGTGTTACACAGAAAACACATTGGTGCATCAGTCCCACATAAGAGAAAATGATGAGTTAAAAACTGTGACCAATGAACAGTATAGTTAGGACAACTTCTGCCTTCCGATCCTTATGGAAGCAAGACTGCCAAAGTCCAATAGAGGGTCTTGTTTGGAAAACCTTGTTTTCATGTTGCCAACTCCAAGATGACTGCCAATAGGCACAGAGCTGAGTCTTGAATACAGGATTGTAGTTCGTGAATGGAACAGGTACAGCAGACAGATTTAGCTGTGGTGTCTGTGAGCTTAATCCCACGAATATCAATGTGGCCTGGTATCCAGAAAAACTGGATAGAAGTAGATATTAAAGAGAAATGGGCCATTTGGTTTTGAATATTGGCAAGAACTAATGTGAAGCAATTTCAGGGCCAGTAGAGAACTAACTGAGTCAGTATAAATAGTGCAATTTGAGTACTGCTTAGCTTCTATGTGATTCAGGGCAAGAGAAATGACATACAGAAGACAGAAACCAGATGGGATTCTGTGCACAAAAAACTATGGCAGAGCCCACAGAGTCACCTGATTTTGAACCATCCATATAAATAGGAATGGAAGGATTGTTTGAAAGATGTTCAGCAAATAACAGAGAGAATTTCCAAACAGGTGTGTCTGCTTTTCTCAGATGATTTAAAGAAAGGTCACATTTGGAAAATGCAATAAGCCACAGTGGGATGGGCTGACCAGTAGATACAGCAATGTTATCCAAGGACACTTCCAATTCATCCACTGCACCTGGATATGAAGGCCAAAAGGAGCAATAGCAGATTGTCTTTTCTGAGAAAGCATCACCCCTTGAGAAAGGAAAACACAACCCTAGGTTGGATACTGTGGTAAGGATAAAAAAGTTTCGAAGCATACAGTAAAGACAGTTGGAAATGGCAGAGGTGTAGAGGAGGTTTATGAGACTGTGTACAAGCTCTAAACTGGGGAAGTGAAGAAAGCCCTGGTGCAGAGCCAAAGTCCCTGATGATGAACAGGGTCCAGCATCTTCAAGGCTGAGGTCCTGGCAGAGCCACAGAACAGTGACCCATAATCTAATTTCAATCAAACAAGATCATGATACATCTTCAGCATAAACATCGATCTCTTCCCCAAATGCTGAAAGAGAGGACACAGAGGATGTTCAGTGTTCTTGTACATTTGACCTGTAGATGCTTGATGTGTGGTATAAAGGTCAACTTACAGTCGAAGATAAACCCCAAAAACTTTGTCTCGGGGACCATAGGCAGCACAGCTTCACCAATACAGATTTCAGTATCAGAGTGAATACCTCCTTGGCAGCAAAAGTACATGCAAATGATTTTAGAGAGAAAGAAGTTAAAACCATTTGCTGTAGTCCACTTCAGTGAATACTTAAGGGCAGTTTGTAACTGACACTCAATACACCTCATTTTCAATGACTTGCACGAGATGTGAAAGTCGTTGACATACAGCCCATTTGCAACAGTAAGAGGGAGTTGTTCAGTGATGGTGTTAATTTTTATACTGAAAAGTGTCACACTCAAAGCACAGGAAAGTGTCAAGCCCACATGAACTTGGAATCACCTGTCCTTCAACAAATTAATACAAATGGGAAAATTACCATCCAACCCATATAAAAGAAGGTCTTGCAAAATGCCACACCTCCATGTTGTTTCATAAGCCTTCTCATTGTTAAAGAATATTGACACAAGATGTTGTCGGAACCCACAATAGGTGGGTGAGAGGAGGCTCGATTCAAGGAACCAAACAAGACAAGCATTAACCATCCTTTCTAAAGTCTTTCAGAGACAGCTCATCAAAGCAATTGGATGGTAGTTTGAAGGAATCTTTCCCAGGCTTAGAGAAAGGTAGGAAAATAGCATGGTGCCAGGCATCAGGAAGAATATTATCCTGCCAGATCCAGTTAAAACAATCAGAAGAACAGCAAGGAAAGCAGGCGATAGATGGCAAAGCATTTCATAATGTACATCATCAGGTCCGACCGATGTACTGCCAGACAGATAAAGGGCCAGTTTGAGTTCCATCAGTGTAAAGGGATGATTATTGTCATAGAGACAATCAGCTCAAAAGGAAAGAGATGATCACACCCTGCCCATGTCTTGAGAGCTAAGAAGGTGGGGGATGAAGCAGAGGTGCTAGGTACCTGGCAAAAGCTTTCACCTAGAGTATCAGCATTGTTCCAGGTATCAGCTACTTACCTGCCAAAGAGCAAGATCAAGAGGGGGACAGAATTATATTGCCCACTGACCTTTTGAATCTTGTCCCATATGACTTTGGAACCAGTGTTAGAAGATATGTTGGTTGTGAACTTAATCCAAGATTCCTTCTGGCTTTGACGTCTTACCTATCAAACATGTGCATGGGCCTGCTGGAAACCGATGCAGTTCGAGTGTGTGGGATACCTACAAAAAGTATCCCAAGCCTGTTTTTGGACCTTACATACCACATGGCAGGCAAGATTCCACTATAGAAGAGGATATTGTGGAAAATGTGTCGAAGTTTTAAGAATACACTGAGCAGCTGCCTGTATAATACAGTCAGTTACTGCTGCCACACAGTCATCTATTGATGGCTTACAGATGATGACAGGATCAAGTTCTGCAGGAGTAGTGAAAGAGAGCTAGTTTGCTTGATACAGCTTCTACTGGGGCACGTTAGTAAGGTAGCATCGACACAATCAAGGTCTGTTTCACACTCATAAGCATTGTGGTCCTTGCCACCACAAGCACACATCAAGGAACCATGACATGTCTGAGTGACAGAACTGCTGACACTAAAAACATCTGAGAGGGTATCAATTAAGATAACCAGCCTTGATAATGTAATGTAAATGTTAAAATGAGGACACTGGTCGGCATCATAATTCCATCTTTGAAAGTGGAAATATGCCTCACTACTGAAACTTCTTTGGTGGAGAAACCAGTGAGAAGCTCTGACTAGGGAATGTTCTTTAAATCCCTCTCAACAATAACTCCTTGTGACAAATTCAAAGTAGCATCAGGTATAACCTCAATAGGTACATCCCGAATCACCTTCAAATGTAAGAGGGTTTCACTGTGTTGATATGTGTAAGTTTCCACCAATGTCACCAGAGCAAAGCTTTCATTGACTTTGGAGAGCCAGGAAGTCCCTCTAATCCCTTCTGAATGAGAAAGGGAGACATCTACCCTAAAGGTTTGTCTGAAAGAGAATGTAGTATAAGAAAATGAGGTACAGGTGTTAGAAATGGTGAAGACTGCTGCTCAGAATCTTCAAGATGTGGTTGTTTACCTATGGACTGTTTCTTCACTATTTTATTTTAATTTTTAGTTGGAGGATCCATAAAAAAAAAAAATATTTTGGTGCCCACTGACCCCACCCACCAAGGAGCCCTACAAGTGAATGCATTACAATGCCAAACAAGGACACTGCAGCAACACCAGGGTTTTGTGAGCACTGGAACACCAGCATCAGATACAATGTACACAACACCTGTTGAGAACAACCAACTCTGGTACTTGGTTGACCCTTGCCCAAGTGGACCAGTCGATTGACCCTAGGGGGCCACTCCGAGGTTGCTCGTCTACAGGAATCCAAGGCCAAAGTGTTGAGTTTGGGTTAGACCCTTCCACAGCCAAAATCATCTCTTCACCTTCAAACAGCAAACATATGGGTGGATATTTAGATCCCAGAGGAGGTATACTGAAAGAGCAGAACCTTTCCTGAGAGGTCCCCTGGCCACATACAAGAATCCACACTGAGGCAATTATATAAGATGGCAATTTACATGGAAAACAAGTAAACAGCATGAGATATTGTAAATAAATATAAAACGCCACAGAAGATAACTGGAAACACTCAATATCTCAGAAAAGTTGAATTTTGTTTAACTAATTAAAGTATCCAATGATATAAAATATGAAAGCAGCAGAAAGCAGAATAGCCAAAAACCTAAGTGACACCCAGAAAAATCTGGGATCTGCAAAGAAAAAAATCTGGGAAACTGAAGCTATAAAACCAAGACACAGGCATCAAAACAAGAATAAGCTGGATACAATTAACCCTATCACAACAAATCACAGTTCAAAAGCCATATCCCATTTGTTGATTTGTATTCAAAATTTTATTGAACGATTATTTTGTCAATAATTTTGGAATAAAATTGAAGATAATTCAAACCTTATCAGGTTGTCCCATACATAATGTACAAAAATTTAATACAGAAAGTGCATCATCATTTTGTCATTGTAGAAGGCTTTAATGATTAAAATATGTAGTAAGACATGTATAAAAATGTTAAGTCAAATAAAAGAAACTAAACCAATTCCATTTTTTTAGATCATTAATCAAACTCTTATGAAGATGGACATGTTTGAGGAGCACAGTAGGCATATAATGCTTTACAATATTTAAAAAAGCAACAGTGCAGAAGAAACTACATGAAACAGTCAAGGTGTTTTTGGTGCAGTGTCTATCAATGAAAGAAAATGACTAATGATAACTTGTTGCTAGCTGCACTTGATGAAACTTGTGCTGTTACAGTTGAAGAACTAGCACAGAAGCTTAATTCAACCCATTCAACAGTTCACCATCATTTTCCAAATTTTGACAGAAGTCAACCTTAGAGCAAGAATGGACATTTGCACTTCTCTGGACTCTCATGAACATAACACCTTTTTTGGACAGGTTAGTGACTGGAGATGAAAAATTGATATTTTATAAAAATTTTAAGCACCACAAATAATGGTTCAGTGCAGGTAAAGTGGCTAAAGCACAGCCCAAAATGGACCTCCATCCTAGGAAAGTCTTGTTAAGCATTTGGTTGGATATTGTTGGTATGATCCACTTTCACTTGTTGCCACTCAATCTAACATTTACATCATTCTTCTACTGTTTACAGTTAGAGTGCTTGAAAGTAAAGAAGCCTGCTTTGATCAATCATAGAGATGTTGTGTTGCCTCAGCATAATGCATAGCCCCATACATCAAGAATCCCATGTGCAAAGATTGAAGAGCTAGACTGCAAAAAACTTCATCCTCCATGTTCTTCAATCCCCGCCCCATCTAATTATCAGTTTGCAAAACTATCTTGATGGAAAAGAGCTTGGAAAACACATGGTGTCAAAACCACCCTCTTCTTTTCTTCCAAACCCCAAGAATTTTATAGAAGTGACATTCAGAAGCTTGTGAATCATTGGCAGGAAGTAATTAATAATAATGGAACATACATTATTGATTAAATAACATTAAAATCATTTGAAATTCTTTCTCTTTTTCTGAACCTAAAATCATACATTACTTAAGGGATGATCTAAAACGAGTTAAGTAAATATTAAAAGAACACAGTTAAATGCAGATTTTAGTATGTTGAATGCAGCACTGTTTAAAATTAGATATTTTTATGTTAATATACCAAACCTATAATTTCATACAAATCAGAAACTTAAATTATTAATATTAACAAGCTACAGGGTGTTCAGAAAGTCACTGTGCAGTTTTGTAATCATATTTTATTATATTTCAAATTTTGATCTCAATATGGTTTTAACAACTGAAGAACGTGCATTCTGAGAAGGTGGAAGATGCACAGTGGTGTGACAGCGATTTGCTGAAAAACTTCCAGATACACCTGTTCCACATCACAATGCAATTCATAACCTTGTTGATAAGTGTCGGGAAACAGGATCTGTGGATGATGCCAAACGCTGTGGAAGGCTAACAAAGCTATCGGAGGAGAAACTGTTGGATATTTCTGACAGTGTGATGCAATTCACAATTCATTAAAGATCTGTTTTTTTATTTATACAAAACACCTGCTATCTTTACTGCCAAATTTTGTGATGATACACTGCATCACAAGTTACAGAATAAATACTTAACACTAGCAAACACACATATGAACTTGTGTATGTTATATTGAGCCTGTTTTGAAAGGGCTAAAGACCAGAATAAAAAGATAATATACAATGCATATGCTAGGATGGTCTCATACAAGAAAACGGTGAAGCACGAACTTCTCACCTGCTGGACATTACCATTATTATACCACCTACGAAAATGGAAAATGCAGAACAAGTACAATAATTATGACAATGAGAAGGAAATGCCCAGTCAATATATAAATGTAATAAATTTATCAAAATCTAATGGGTAAAATAACAGAGAAAAAATATTCTTTCAAGCTGTTACCTCTGGTGAAATCAAATAATTTCAGTACTTCAATATTTTGTCAGAGGAAGATGAAGCACACATTTCTTAACATGCATGTAGACACAGTAAGAAAACTGCCAAACTGCTTTAGCATCGTCAATCAGAACCATAACTTCTTGCCAATGCATGATTATATTGCTTTCCAGTAACAGACTAACACAACGACACTTTTACAATAATAAACAATAGATTAGCTCAGCACTATACGATTTCAAATTTTCATTATAACCATACTTTAGAATATTATTCATGGTATGGTTTAGGTAGGTAAGTAGGTATTCAATGTTTATTGGCACAAAGCTACAAGGCTATTTGTACCAGACAAGATGTGGCACAGTATAGGTACAGGGCAAGTAAGGTAAAAAGTAAAATATATAAAATTAGGAACTACCAGGAAGACTGAAGCAAGAAGTACACCCTTACTGACAGTCACCTGAAGTTGGCCTTTCCAGTCCTGGGTTCAGTTCAAAAGAAAAAGAAAAACTAAAATGTGTAAAATTAAGACTTGCCAGGAAGACTGAAGCATCAAGAATGAATTTGCAGTCAGTCACCTGAAGTTAGCCTTTCCAGTCCTGGGTTCAAGTAAAAAAATTGAAATGTGTAAAAGAAATCATGCTAAAACACTATACAGTCTGATAAAAAACCTTAAGTGTAAAAGACCAATGGCTCTTAAAAATGTAAAAACATGAGTGAGATGGGCAGTATCACCTATAACATGGGCCAAAGTCAAGGGCAAACCAGCCTTACAAATATCTTTAAAATGGTGTCGTCGTTCTAGGTTGTAACGACAGCATGATAATGCTGTCAATAACACAGTCAATTCATTAACTGTGTACAACAGTTCCAGACTAAAGTGGTGGGTTAAAAAACTGTGACCAATGAACGTGTAGCCTTGCCAAAACAATCTCCTCTCTTCGATCCTTACAGAAGCAAGAGGGCCAAAGACCTAGAGAAGGTTTGATTTGAAAAAGCTTGTTATTGTGTTGCTCATTCCAGGTTGCCTGCCATCTGGTGTAAAGTCTGAAATTGATAACTGGTGATGATAGATCCAGAACAAACTTTGCAGCTCTGTCAGCCAGCTCATTCCCACAAATTCCAACGTGACCTGGTATTCAAGAGATTTGGACGGAGACAGGTGAGAGAGAAAGATGGGCAAGTTTGTTTTCAATATTGATGAGAAGAGGGTGGTGACTATCATGGAATGATTCCAGGGCCAACAGACAGCTTAGTGAGTTCGTATATATCAGACAATTTGTATATTGCATTATTTCAATATGATTTAGGGCTAGAGAGATTGCACACAATTCGTCATGAAAACAAAAACTGTAGGGGGAAGTCTGTGTGCCTCAATGGAACTGTCACAAACCATGGCTGAGCCCACTGAGTCACCAGATTTGGAACCATCTGTATGTAGGAATGGATGGATCATATGAAAGATGTTCAGCAAAGAAAGAGAAATATTTCCAATCGGGTGTATCTGCTTTCCACAGATGACTCAAAGATAGGTTACAACTGGGGACAGTAATTTGCCATGGTGGAATTGGCTGATTTGAAGAAACTGCAATGTTATTCAAGGATAAATTTAAATCTTCTAATTGCACCTGGTTACAGAGACTAAAAGAAACAATGGCAGATTTTCTGTTATTAAAAAGTGTGGTCCACTGTGGTTGGAAAACAACTCCAGGTAGGATGCTGTGGTAAGGATTGAAGTTTGGAAGCATACATTAAGAGACAGTTGAAAATGGCAAATACATAGAAGGGTTCATGATATTCCACATATAGACTTTACACGGGAGAAGTATGAAAGGCTCCAATGCGGAGCCGATGCCTCTGGTGATGGACAGGATCCAACATTTTCAGTGCTGAGGTTCTGGAAGAACCATAAACCATAGACCAATTGTCAAGTTTGAATCAGACAAGGGCACAATAAATTTTGAGCGTGGAGTATCGATCTGCTCCCCAAGAAGTAGAAGAGAGAACATGGAGAATGTTCAAAGCTTTTAGACAATTGATACAAAGTTCCTTGATGTATGATAACATTTAATTTACAATCAAATATAAGACCTAAGAACTTTGCCTTAGGGATGACAGAAAGTACATCATCAAGATGGAGTTATGGATCTGGGTGGATTCCCCGTTTGCAGCAGAAATGTATACAAATGGCTTTAGAGAGTGAAAGTTTAAAACCATTTGCCGTGGTCCACTTCAGTATCTGATTGATTGCAGTTTGTACATGCCGTTCAATAAACCTCATGTTTAATGACTGACATGAGATGCGAGTCATCAACAAAAAGACCGTTTACAACTGTAGGGGGTAGCTGTTCACTGACGGCATTATTCTTTATAATGAAGAGTGACACACAGAATACAGCCCTGAGGGACTCCAAGTTCCTGTGGGAAAAAATGAGAAAGTGTTGAGCCCACACGGATTTGGAATTGACTCATTAAGAATTGCTAGATGAAAAGGGGCAAGTTTCCATGCAATCCATACAAGTGAAGGTCTTGTGAGATACCATATCTCCATGTTGTATTGTAAGCTTTTCTAAATAAAGAAAAACAGTAACAAAATGTCGCCTTAAAAAGGCTTCTCAGATTGATGTTTCAAGACGAATCAAGTGGTCTACCGTAGAGCAATGTCTTCAGAACCCACACTGAGTAGGTGAGAGGAGGTTGTTTGATTCAAAAAACCAAACGAGGCAGGCATTGATTATCCTCTCTAAGATCTTACTGAGACAACTTGTCAAAACAATGGGATGGTTAATTTGAAGGAATCGTTGGATCATTCCCAGGTTTCAGAATAAGATCTGGATAGACATTTTCCTGCCATATCCAATTAAAAACAGCTAGAAGAATAGTGAGTGAGTTCTAGAAAAGGTGGCATAACATCTCATAATGCATATTACCAGGTCTGACTGATGTATTGCCAGACCAATGAATAGCAAGTTTGAGTTCCATCACTATAAGAGGGTGATTGTAGTCACAGGAATGGTCAAATGAAAAGGAAAGAGGCAGATACTCCACCTGTGTTTTAATGGCTAAAAAGGAAGAGGATAAGTTTAAGAGAAGTCCCCAAGAGTATTGGCAATGCTCTGTGCATCTGCAACCTCATGACCATCAGATATTAAGATAGAGAGGGGGCAGAAATATATCTTCCACTCACCCTCTGGATCTTATCTCATACAACTTTTGTGCTGATGGTTGAAGAAATGCTGGAGATGTATTTAATCCAAGATTCCTTCTGGCTTTGACGTCTAACTTGCTGAGCATGTGCACGAGCTTGCTGAAATGCAATGCAGTTTAAGAGCATGGGGTATCTTCAAAATTTATGCCAAACATGCTTCTGAGTTTTCTGTATTATAGAACAGGCAGAATTCCACCAAGGGCTCGAGTGCCGTGGGAAACATGTCGAGGTTTTAGGAATGCATCGAGTAGCAGCTTGTATAATATTATTGGTTAATGCTGCCATACAATAATCTATGGATGATTTACATAACATGGCATGATCCAGTTCTGATAGAGTAGTGAAAGAAGGCCAGTTGGCCTGGACCAACTTCCACCGAGGTACATGGGTCAGGTGGTACTGATCACGGCCAATCTCTCGTAAGATGATGGGAAAATTATCACTACCTCATGGATTAATGTCAACCTCGCAAAAAACAGTAAGTGAGTAGCGAAGAGGAACAGACAAAGATCTATAGCTGTAAATGATGGACTAGGTGCATGAAAATATGTGTAAGAGCCATGTTGTGGTTCAGGAGAATATGCTCTATGGCACACCCTCTCATATCAATACTGGAGCCACCCCAGAAAAGAGTATGCCCATTGAAATCTCACAAGATTAAAAAGGGAGTAGGCAGTTGCTCAATGAGGGTATCGAGGTCTGATTGATTATAATGCATTTCAGGTGTAAAGTATAGAGAGCAAATAGTGAAGGTACAACCAAGGAGACATGAATGGCTACAGATTCCAAGGGCACAAGCTGATTAACCAGCAATGCAACTCCCCCATGTCCTCATCCTACACATAGCCTGTCATTCCTGTATGATGAATAGTGGCAGATAGTAACTGTATTTGTAGGCTGTAGAAATGTTTCCTGCAAAGAAAGACATATAGGATGAGAAAGGGCAATAAGATCTTTGATGTCAGTCACATTTCATTGGAAACCTCAACAGTTCCATTGGATTAGTGTGACCATGTGTAAATATTTCAGAGGAGAAGACAGTAAAGAGTCCTTCTGCTTATGATCTCCTTTTTTTCTTTGCTGGATGCGAGTCTATTGCCATCTATGGATCCTGCTCTAGCTCGAACCCACCCACCATGGAGCCCTACAAGGGGACGAACTACAGTGCCTTAAGGGCACTACAGCGAAGCCAGGGTTTCGCGAGCACTATACCCAAACACTAGTGTCAGACACAATATCCACAACATCCTATGCTGGTACTCAGTTAACCCTGGCCCAAATGGACTAGCCAATTGATCCTGGGGGAGCCATCCCAAGACTGCCCGTTTACAGGAATTCAAGGCGAAAGTGGTGTGTTGGAGTTGAACCCCTCAACCACCAGAATTCTCTCCTCTGCTTCACGGGTTACCACACACAGCAAACATGCAGGTGGAGGTTTAGATCCCAGAGGAGGTAAACTGCAAGAACAGAACCTTCTCTGGGAGGTTCCCTCACCACGTACAGGAATCCACATTGAGGGGTGGTATGGTTTAATTACAAATCAAATTCCCTTGTCTGAGTAATACAGTTGAAGTATTATACCAATCTTCAAATAAGAATACTGAATTATTTAAATATTTCCCTTGCTGTCAAGCAGTTCCTAATAGTAATTCTCAAACAGCATGTTTTTTTTTTGTATATAAAAAAAAAGTCTGCTGTGGTAATTACAAGTAAAAACAAAGTTGCATACTTTTATATGCAAAAACGGCTCGTTTGGGTTGAAAAAATATTTTACATAGAAGACCGAACAACGTTTCGACCTTCTTCGGTCATCGTCAGGTTCACAAAGAAAGAGGTAACTGACCGGAAGCTGACCACATGTTTGAAAGGGGTTGTGTGTAAAACATCTCTTCTATGTAAAACATTTTCTCAACCCGAGCCGTTTTTGCATATAAATTTCTCAACAAGTGGGTTTCTCGACATCACTGATTAAAGTTGCATACTTTGTTCATTGTCCAAGAATATTTAAAATTTTTGTCTGGAAATATCTTCACTTTCCAACATCTGATTTTTTTCAATGACAGAAATTGAAGGATTTCACGAAATTCTTCAAGGAAAAAACAAAATTGAGAGATATTTGAATCTGCCCTAGGATATAACACTGCATTCATTTCTAATGACCAGCTTTCAATAAAATATTCATAGCTGTTTTTCCTGTAGCAACTTGTAAAACTATAAATCAATAATAAGGTTAAGTATACAAAATCATATACTCCAAGACAAATTTTTCCAACTATTATACCAGTGCTTAAATGGCTTATGTTGGCAGTAAAGGACTTTATAAAAGTTTTAGTGTATCAAGATCTCAACTGTCAAGAATTAACTTAAAAATCTCTTCTCTTTCAAGAATCAACATAAAAACAGTCCTATGACCTGTGCAGGTTGTTGTTTTTGTAACATGTTTGTCCAGGTTTGAGTAATACATCTACATCCATTTTGTTTTGTATGTTTATGAAACAATAACAACAATAGTAATATGAAAAACAAACAGGTGAATTTTGACACACAATCAGAAAACCAACTTTACTGTCATTAATATTTTATCAGTGCTAAATATGTGATAGGTCTTAAGTGTTATTTCAAGAACAATTTTACTTAAGATGGTTTTTGCCCACGTTCTCTTAGAATTTATTAAAATTCCCAGACAATTCTTATCATGAACCACTATTATGGTTCATAATACTAACAGTTCCACACATTTAACTATTTCTATGCCAACTAACATGAAAATTGTTTTACACATAGGTTGTACAGACCGTTTCTTTTATCAATCGATATTTATTGCACACCCAATATATTCAGGTCTGCAAGCTTGTACTTGTTTCAGTTCTACATGTTGTGGATTTCTTGGAACGTCGAATCATCTTTGCAATGAGCCATCCCCTAAAACTTGATAGAGTATGGTGTAGAACTAATTGTATATCAACCCATCTAGTACTAAGTAGCAGTAGAGCTACTCTGAGGTCTCCTATTATTTAACCTTTATTTTTTTAATAAAAGCAACTGTTTATACACAAGTATTTTATTGTTTAACCATTTTATAATATATTTTGTTACTTTTGTGAATACTTAATCCTAATACTAAGTAACAGTACCTGAATGCAGTACTGTTAGAAATGGACATGTGGTAATGAAAACGTGTGGGATGAATTTCAAAATTAAACTTCAAAATAAACATTCTCTAGAGTAAAACATGTAAGAATAAAGATTAAAAAATTGTGTTGAAAATAATTTGAAATTGTTTAAAGTATGGTAGGGGGGATGGTCAGTGATATAGAATATTTACAAATAACTACTTAGCCAGCTAAATAATAAAGCATAACTAATTGTAGCAGTATGTCTCATGCTATTTAAACACCTAAAGTATTTTAAGTTATTAATTGTGAGTAGAGAACAATTAATCAAAACCAGATGCACTGCTTATGTTCCACAAGTATATAAGGCCTTTTTAATTATTTGCTTCTTTCTTCCAATCAATATCAATGAGTTACAAGTGTAAATTTAAAAAAATAGGTCTGACACAGCAACAACAAACCAAAGAACAAGTCTTAATATCTTTTCTTCCATGAAATTCACAAATAGCCAATTAGCCCACTGAAATATAAGGAATAAACTTTAAGAGTATGTCAAGTTATTCAAAATATATTAAGTTACTGGTTTTGAGTAAAGAGAAATAAAAAACAGAATTGTGAATGAATGCCTAGGAACTAAACACCTTGCAGACACAATGCCAAGGTTGAATGGATCAAGAGGATGACTGTGGGTCTCTCAACTTCAAATTGAAGCATTCCAATAAACTGAAAAAAAAACACTGCATCCTATTTTTTTACGATGACACAAATTTTGAGGTCAAAAGTTATTTAATTCACTATTACGAGAAATGCATCTGATGTTAAAACATACCTTAGGATATCTCACTAATTAAGCAGAGAACGTTTCAACCAGCCATCCTGAGATATATTTAAATTCAATATTTAAGAAAAAGCAGAGGTTAAATTCAGGCTGTTTTATTTCTTCAACAAAGTAGTAGCTATAGAACATATTGCCACTTTTGAGTAGTAATGTCTGCAACTTTCCAAAAGTAAAATTTGCCAGTTGCAAGAAACTGGTGGAAAATGAAAGTATTGACTATATTTTGATTTACTGCAACAGACTGAAAATTTGGACATCCTTAATTCATCAATTGATCCAAACGAGTCACATCTAATACATTATTAATTTGAAATTTATTAACATTTAGAAAATAGGTTACCATCAACTTTTCTTGGTCCACTAAGTGATGTCGACAGAAAATCCCTATAATTAGGCTTAACAATGTAGCGAGTATCACTGTGTGCATACCTCTCCCAATACTCTAAAACGTCCAAAACAAATTATTCTTACCAAAAGTTTTCAGATTTTGGATACTGGCAGACATACAAGCAGAAATAAAGTCTCCTCTTTCAGTAAAATTACAGGTCAACCGTAGTTTATCTTACCAACTTTTTACTTCTTAGATTTAATCTCTACCTCCGAAAGAGTGACGTTGAAAACCAAGAGAACGAGAAACTTTGTGACGTCGTCAGTGATTAGTCAATTCAATGCCCGGATATGGAAGAAACCAATGTATCTGACAAGGGTAAGGCAAGTATAGGTTTTAACGATTGAGGATAATATTGTAATATTTTCTTCTAGTTTTTGAACACAATGTATTGAGTATCAAACACTTCTGATTTCCGAATAACTTGAACCTGAAAGGAGAATTTCTGGAGCTAAATAAATTGTAAGATTCTCCCTCCCACTCAGTCTCATTTCGTGAATATGTTCTGCCACTTTGTAATGTAATAAACATATTAAAGGTAATGTTTCAACTTCCGCTTTTAAATTTGCGCTACTCCAATGATATTTGTACATCATTTAGCGTTCAATCGTACGTTAAAATGGAGATTATATTTTCGATTTAGACGCTATATCTAATGTCACTTTTCCTTTACTCCTTTGAAAACTAAAAATTCTTTTTCTGCATCAGACCGTGGTGCTTTTCTTTTTCTTGATTAATAACTTAAACTATCACCTAAATTAGTGTTATCAGGTATTATTTTATTAAATATAAAAAGTGATAAATGGTTGCCAATTAGCCTCAGATGATTATAGATATTAATTACTCTAATAATAATCGATATCCTATCGCCACAACCTCAACAGAAGTACTGCGGTGTATTTAGATTCAGAAATCTAATGCCCAAAATATTGTTAATAGTGAAGATATCCAACTGATGAGACAATGGATTCTTACCTTTAAAAGCAGAAAACACGAGTTTAGTGTATTTAAAGCCAAGCATGGTTACAATTAGCATGATTCATGATGGTTAAACCGAAGTCTAATAATCAAAGTTTATAAAACACAAAATATACTGCTTGAAAAAATTAAAGGAACAAGTACGTTTTCTTATACAATTTATCTCAGTGTTCCAAATGTGATAATATTTTCAGTTTTTTAGGTAACTTGCCTCATTTCAGTTCCATCTGTATCAATTTTTTAATGTGTGATGAACGGTAAAACATGGAAAAATATAATATTTAAAAATGACCAATATCACCAAAAGTGAGATCTTATATGAAACAATACTTTAAACAGTTTATATGCGTTTATTCAAGAAATGTTTGAAACATTCAATATCTAGTGTGACCTCCACGGGCTGTGACACACTCCTGACACCGATTTGATAAACTTCGAATCAGTCTATCAATGTTATCTTGGGGTATGGTAGCCCACTCGTCTACCAGGGCTTGTCGGAGTTCCGGTACATTCTGAGGAGGGTGCTGGAGCTCACTAATACGTCTCGACAACATATCCCAACAATGTTCAATCGAATTTAAATCTGGAGATCTGGCGGACCATTCAAAAATCTCTATTCCTTCCTCGTCAAGGAAGTCGATACACAGTCTGGTGACGTGGTTTCGCGCGTTATCCTACATGAGAATGAACCCATCGCTGACAGTACCGGCAAAAGGCCTCATAATGGATTCCAGAATTTCGTCTCTATGTCGTCGTGCGTTCAACACCCCTGTCGAGTATGAGTTAGTCCGTGCGGCCGCCCAAGCATATGCCTGTCCAGGCCATTACAGAACCTCCTCCATAAGCGTCGACTTGCACAAATGTACACACGGAAAATCGCTCTCCTCGGCGTCTCCACACTCTCGCACGTCCATCATCACGAGACACAGTGAACCTGTTCTCGTCTGTCCACAGCACGGTGGCCCATTGACGAAGTTCCCAGTCCAGGTGCTGGCGAGCAAACTCCAACCTGGCTGCATGGTGTCGCGCTGTTAGAATAACGCAACGCCACTGGCAGGCCGTTTAGCCCCAGGGTTTCCTTCGTGCAGACGATTACGAATTGTTTGGGTCGACACACGGGTTCCAGTGAAATGCTGAATGTCATTTCGCAGTGACCGAGCTGTAGCTAACCTGTCTTGCCGAGCGATAGTCACAATGTAGAGGTCCTCCCTAGCTGTTGTGCAGCGATGACAGCCTTGACCTGGTCTCCTACCTTATGTTCGTCTCCTGGTAGCGTGGCCAAAGTCGACTGATGACGCTTGGCGACACATCGACGCGCTGTGCCACCCTCCTTTGGGTCTGTCTATCCTCCAACATCTAGATCGTCCTGACCACCTCGTTCTCTGTCAGATGGCGCCTGGCTGTTTGGATACACAAGATGAAGGTACACACTAACAAATCGAGCCGTAAAAGATCCATATTGATGTTTATTTCGAGAATTAATGAGGAATACACAGTTTCACGTAACAGCCTTATATAGGGTATCTTGAGTTGTATTCTTCTTGAGTGAGGTGAGTTTTGTTTGAGTTGCTTCAAACTTCACTCGCATGCTTAAAAAATATACTTGTTGACGAACGGATATGTTTTTCACACATAAATTTAGTTACAACGAAAATATACTATAATATGTACTTGTTCCTTTAATTTTTCTTGAGCAGTATACTTTATTTCCGAGGTTCGTACAGTTTAGAACACATTCATTCCATCTTCAGCCAAATCTGAACAGCATGTTACAAAGATGATTATTAACTTAAAGTATAATATAATTTCTAGTTTACTTAATTATTGAAAGAAGTAGTAAACGAAAGGACAAAACAAAAAATGAAGTATTATAGATTATGTTTAATTAACCAATAAGTTTCTACATTCATCCATCATTTTGTGATTTGGACTAATTTTGGATTTTTCTGTACAATTAAGTGTAATTTTTAGTCATTCTCATCCATTATCTCTGGCAAAATATTACTAGCAAATATCACTAGCAGAGGCTCGGCATGGCAAGGTGGGTTAAGGCGTTCGACTCGTAATCCGAGGGTCGCGGCTTCGAATCTCCGTCACACCAAACATGGTCGCCCTTTCAGCCGTGGGAGTCTTATAAGTTACGGTTAATCCCACTATTCATTGGTAAAAGAGTAGCCCAAAAGTGGGCGGCGGGTGTTGGTGACTAGCTGCCTTTCCTCTAGTCTTACATTGCTAAATTAGGGATGGCTGGCGCAGGTAGCCCTCGTGTAGCTTTGCGTGAAATTCAAAAAACAAACAAATCATTGGTGGATCTAAAGAAAACAAAAGGGGCCATAGCCCCTAAACAAACTTTTGTTACATACCTGATTTTTTTTACATAATGTGTTTATACATTTTATCAAAAAATTGTAATTTAGTGACTGGGAGATAACGGAACCAAACACTCTGACATGTCCTGAGGAATTGGTGGTTGGAAGAGCTTTTCTGAATGTGAAGAATAAAAAGGCCTAAATCAGCTTAAAATAAAATGAGAGATCACTAGTGACATAGTAAAGTTAAACAGTTTCTATCAAAAGAAAGGTCAAATTTCAAAGTTAAGTAGGTGTTCAGAAGAGCCACACATCGTACTGAAAATGATCAATAATGTAAATATGGAATCTGCAGCGGCGGGAAGTCCATGTCAAAGGTCATATATCGTGATTATTCTTGGGAGTACGTAAGAACAAACTCGACCTTCTGAGAAGCACAGAATTTCTATCTAGACCACTTCCAGACGATCAACAAGGATAAAACCGCCAGTGGATTCGTTCAGTCATCTACCTTGGAAGAACTCACCCAGGGACGAAACAACCAGTGACAATAAGGATCAAAACGGCATCCCACTGGTATATGATGGGTCTGGAAAAAAAAGAAAAAAAACTATGAAGAAAAGAAGTGATGAACAGACAAGCTAGTAAGTTATATTATTTTTGTTTATGAATAATTCAAGGCTTTTCACAATCCAGGAAGAGTGCAGTATTTTAGGTCAAAATCAAGTAAGTCCTTGAATATCTAAAATGTTCGAAAACTTTATGAAGTGTCTCAAAACAAGGACACATATAATAAATGAGTAAAGAGAAAGAATGGTGAACTGTGAATGAGTATCAATTGATTAGTCAGCTGTTTTCAATCGAGAGAGTGCTGGTCATTTCGTGAAATATTTAAATCGATGTTAATTTATTGCATATATATTCAGTACTTAATCAGTTAGCCGCAAAGTTTAATGGTTATATTGTGAAATATATGAAGTTGGTAAAGTGTCATTTTATTTATGTCATATCACATCAAAATTTGGGTAAGGATATTTCATACTATCCTAGTCATTTATTTTTTCTTGAATAAATGTATTCATAATAACTGACAAACCAGCAAGCTCGTCTTTTTGACCTCAAGGCAAAATTATTGATTGTAAGAACGTCTGAGTGAAAGTAATTATAAAAAAGTCCTATATCCAGTGCCTTAGTTTAAAGTATTCATAAACTGCACGTTCAAGAAATGTCATGTAGAGTATAACCGAAACGTAGTTATCAAATGAAAAAAAAAAAAAAATCACAACCGAGAAATGATGTGAGAAGTAGATGAAACTGATGACTAACTAGGTTGCAAACATAAATTTCGTATTTTTACAAAGGAATGAGCACGATTCATAAGTTCGTCTGAAAGTTCAAAATGAAAAGACAAACTCTGATGATATACACAGTGAGATATTTATTATATGAATTAACATAGAGTAAAATATATCTTATAACAAACATTGTGTCACTGAAGGTACTTTTTCCTACGTTAGTATGACAGTTATGTAAACATTCAGTAAGCTCCTATTCATTATTTTTATTTTGTTATAAGCAAACATACACGTATCGTTTATTACGACTAAAATGGGTCCAAACTACAACTTAAGTATAAATTCTCACGGCCCCGGCATGGCAAAGCGTGGCGTGCGACTCGTTATCTGAGGGTCGCGGGTTCGCATCCCCATCGCGCTAAACATGCTCACCTTTTCAGCCGTGGGGGCGTTATAATGTACAGTCAATCCCACTATTCGTTGGCGGTGGGTGGTGATGACTAGCTGCCTTCCCTCTAGTCTTACACTGCTAGCACAGATAGCCCTCGAGTAGCTTTGTGCGAAATTCAAAAACAAACAAACAAAACAAACAATAAATTCTCACTTCAAGAACTATCAATCATGGCTGGTCACTGATACTAACTTGCTTGAGGTAGTGGCGACTCAGACGTATTAAGCCCGCGTGCTAATCAAGTGAACTCTTATCTGCAATCCATGCCAAACGAGTCCTTTGTTTAATGTATTTGTTTGACCTAACTGACGCCGACAGTGACATAGTTGTGATTTTAATCAGTCTCCAACAGCGCTAGCACAATTATTTTTATTAGTAAATACCTCTGTTGGATACATTTGCAATGTAATTTTGAGGCATTTTGTATAAGGACTTAATTTGAAACCAGTAAATTTGTTTTCCTGAGGGACCAGTCTTAGACCATTTGGGGGCGTGGTTCGCGTGCTCGATTCGTTTGTTTTTTTTTTGTTTTTTGAATTTCGCGCAAAGCTACTCGAGGGCTATCTGCCTGATTTAGCAGTGTAAGACTAGAGGGTAGGCAGCTAGTCATCACCACCCACCACCAACTTTTGGGCTACTCTTTTACCAACGAATAGTGGAATTGCGTGTCACATTATAACGCCCCCCAGCTGAAAGGACGAGCATGTTTTGGTGCGACTGGAATTAGAATCCGCGACCCACGGATTACGAGTCGAACGTCTTAACCCACATAGCCATGCCGGGCCAGGCTCGATTCAACTTGAGCTTGTTATTTTATCACTTATTCGTTCTCTTATATCACATCCATGTTACAACGAGTGAATTAGGAGATAACTTTGTATTAATATGAATTTGATAATTCTCTGGTTTACTGTTCGACTCATTTCATTCCTCTCCTTTGGGCCAGACATGGCCAGGTGGCTAGGGCGCTTAACACGCAATCTGCGAGTGGCGGATTCAAATCCCTGTCACACCAAATAGTCTCGCCCTATTAGTTGCAGAGATGGTATAATGTGACGGTCAGTCAGTCAGTCCCACTATTCGTTGGTAAAATAGGAGCTCAAGAGTTGGTGGGTTGTAATTAATAGCTGCCTTCCCTCTTGTCTTACACTGCTGAATTAGAAATGGTTAGCACAAATCGCCCTCATGTAGCTTTGCGCGAAATTCAAAAACAAACCTTTTTATTTTAAAATATATCTTTAAAAATTTTACAATTCATACTGCCGTTCTTATGGCATGTGTTGTAGTTCAACTGTATATTATTCTTGTAATTAAAAGCAATTCAGTATCATATAATTTCTCAGTATTCTAAATTTGTTAATCACTCTCAAATATTTGAATAAAATATCATAGTTATAATGTAGCATAATAACTTATAAGTAATAGATATGTATATGACTTCGTATTAATATTGTCCCTCGCTGGTATAGCGGTATATCTACGGATTTATAAAGCTAAAATCAGGGGGTTCGATTCCCCTCCGTTGACTCAGTAGATAGCCCGATGTGGCTTTGTTAAAAGAAAACCCAATCACATCACATCATACTAATATAGAAACTGATTTAAAACATCAATTACAGTTGAAAATATTTAAAACAATAATTAGAGACGAACGTTTGCTAAAACTTTATTTAATTCAGTCGAGCCTATTTCATAGTTTACAGTTATCATACCATTGCACACTTACTTTTTGAATTTAGTTTGAAGTCCTTATATATCTATTACCAACCAAAAATTTCATAAAATATATATGGATCTTATGTGAGAAGATGAAAACATTTGTTATTAAACTGCAGAGTAATTTTTGGTTTTCATCTTTGAAGTTCCTGTGTCAGACTAAATCATCAATTAATGTGTGTAGAGAAAGTTATTGACCAGTGAGATAATTACATTTGAATGTTACTTTGTAAAAGATCATGGCATGAAACTTTGAACTGGCTATGGAGAAAGACTTACTTAACATGACACCTTTCTGTCTCTCCATTAATTAAAGCATCCACATTTTTACACTAGTAAAAGTAGCTCACATTACTGACTTTTAAGGGTATGACCAAAGAGGACTCGTACCATTTCTTGAAGCACTTCAGGCAAACCACTATCTGGAATAGCTGAACTTACTAACAGACAGCGCAACACCTGACTTTGGGTTTGAATGGTCAAGCCTTCAATGCTATCAAGCGTTTAAGCAAAACACACACATGAGACTAGAATACAGTTGTAGCTAGTTTGCACTAATATTTTGACCAAGTGAAGAACTAAGCTATCTATAAGTCCAAGTTCATGGCTATGACGATGACAAGCATGAGTTGCATGGAAAGGCTTACCTTCCATGCTCAGAAGTTGGTGAATACATCCTAATCAATAAGTGCATTGAGGGCTATATAGTAAGATGATGGAGCATCATTCTTCCATGAGAAATATTATCACTCTAGCAAGGGCAGTTTTTGTGAAGTTTGAAGTCATAACTTTCAACAGATTGCAAGAGAAGGAAATGCCCATAGCAACAACTACATTGGCAGTGCCTTAAACAGACTTAGATACCTAAGTGAGTACTTTTGTTAAACTCAATACCACAGTACCACCACACAAAGTGGGCAGTTCCTAACATGGTCTTCCCATGATGTTTGTGCCACAGCCAATTCTTATGGTACCTCCACCAGGATGTTGCTTGAAAAATGTGGACCAAAACAACTGTTTTGGACGTTAGCAGAAGGATTACTTCAAAGTAAACCGCTCATACCTTACTGTGCAGCAAGATGAGCAAAATAATTAGTTTCTGATCTACTGCCTTGCAGATGCAGAAAGATCAGCAGTAAGTTTTAACTGTTGCTATTTCCACTGTGAAAACTTCATTGCTCCTGAATCTTGATACAAGACAAAGAAGAAATTATATGTTATCAAGATCTTTACCAAACAAAGAGGTACCTTTTAGGATGACAACATGACACTGAAATAACTTTTGAACTTTATAAGTCAGTAATGGACAATAGCATGTTAGATCACAACACTGAATGGGTATGAATTTTTCATACATCATCGTTTTGGCTCACAACACGAATTAATTGTTCATTGAGTTTGTAAAGATAACAACGATCAAGACTAATTTATAGCTTGAGACTAAATGAAAAGTCTGCAGATTGTTTGTTTTTGTGTTATGCTCTTTATGGTTTGTAGTACGTTTCTCCAAAATATCTGCATTACTTTTTATATTGACTACCTCCCGCTAGTACAGCGATATGTCTTCGGATTTACAACGCTAAAATCAGGGGTTCGATTCCCCTCGGTGGGCTCAGCAGATAGCCCGATGTGGCTTTGCTATACGAAAACACACATTTTATATTGACTAAAGCAAATTTACACTTTGAACAGATACATTAATATTTATGAACATTTCATTCTACAAAAAATAAACACAATGTCAGGCACTTGTCTAGCCAGTTATGTGTACAAGATGTTGAGTTCAGTGATGTCGAGAAACCCACTTGTTGAGAAATTTATATGCAAAAACGGCTCGTTTGGGTTGAGAAACTATTTTACATAGAAGAGCGAACAACGTTTCGACCTTCTTCGGTCATCGTCAGGTTCACAAAGAAAGAGGTAACTGACCGGAAGCTGACCACATGTTTGAAATTGAAAGGGGTTGTGTAACTGTGTGTCGTTTTTGCATATAAAGATGTTGAGTTGTGTCATTTGTAAAACACTGAGACATAGTAGTCGGCCTACATGGTAACTAGTGGTCCCTGGAGCTATAGAAACAGGAATTAGATTGTACAATACAATACTGATGGGCATCTGGAAGTGTCACGTACCTCAAATAACATGTGGTGTGTCAGCAATTGCTCTAAACTTATTCACATAACAACATTACAAAATAGTGTATTCCGTACTTCACATACTGTAGAAGATAAAACTAATAAAACAGGAAAAATCCAAACAGGAAGTTGAAGGTTCTCCTTTGTGGAGAGTCAATTTGGTTATAACTAGATCTCTGTTGAAAATCAATGATGGTGATTGTATGTGTGTGGTTTTATTATTACTCTTTAAAATGGATCAAAGATAACCTTCCAGTAATTTAGTAGACTCTTAAACTGTCAAGTACGTGATTGAGTGGTTGTTTTACAAGTTTCCTGACTTTTAAGCAAAAAAGTACAGTTTTCAATTAATCGAATGCGTGACCCTCTAACAAGTGTAGATGTAATACAATATTCATGGAACTGCATGATGTGATTACGTTCTGTAATAATTGATTCATATGCTAAAAGAAATGTTAAAATGAAAATCTGAGCCCGGTTGCACCTAGAATTTGTAAACAACTATTTTTGGCTGTACTGGTCTATACCACATATATTAATAACTTAACGAAGTGAATAAAGAGCTACAATGATAACAGCATGACCCAGACAAAGTAAAAGAACACATTAAGTAGCTGGAATTTGACGCTAGTGATCAAGCGCTTGAGAGATGGTAGATCCAGAGGTCAGAGGTGGACGCGTAGGTTGACTTTGATGTCGACGGCACTGTGCTGATTGTCCTGACTCAGCTGACGAATAGAAAGATGCGAGCATTATGTATTGACATTTTGGGAAGTTTGATAAAGAAATGCCAGTAGAGGAGTTGTACTGTTAGTGAGCTAGGCTTAATATTAAATGTCAGTAACTTTTGTTAATGTATTACGTTAAAGATAAAAATATAATTTAAACGAAAAAATTAGAATGTGTTATGTATTACTTATTTTCAATTTCAGTTTAAAATGTATATTTCAATTGCCCAGCAAAGTCATAAACATAATTAAATTATCTTTAAGCATTTATATCTGTTTAGATTAGAACGTTCAATGGAACCATTCACATGTACAATCTGATTTTCAAATTAATCTTCCGAAATTTTAAACAATGAAACATTTAATAAATATTCTTTCTCAAACAGTATAACTCAAGCTTCTAAAACACCTCAGTGTTTGAAAAGTCTATCATTTAATCACTGTTGTAACAAGAACTTTCCAGATTATCACGCACTGCACTTCTTCCAGCATTTCCTCAACAATATTTTTTCCCACACAGGCAGATCATCACCTACAGTGATATACTCCACAATATTTATTGTTTTCCGAAGGTTAAGACTGCTTCTTACCATCTTAACAAGTTCCCACAGTTTACTAAGAAGCTTGTCGACTTCTGAGTTCTTGTTATCTGCATGAACAGTATAAAATTACAAAACAACTCTAGTCACAGCAAATCGCTTTCTCACACCCTCTGCTTTTACCCTTTTAGATGTATGTTACAGAGACACGTCACGAATCATGTCATTTAGTTCTGTTTGTGTGATAAAATGAAGCAGTTTATGTTGACATCCCACATGAATAGAATTATTAAATGATGAGGATGGAAATGATTCATTGTTTTCTTTATGATAACTCTTCTCTTTCCCATTTCGCTGGCGGATGTGACACTGAAAGCCCATCTCCATGAGGTACTGGTTTCATTTTAGATGCAATATTTGGATATTTAATGTGTTGTTTAGTTTCTTAAACATCCATAAATATTAGTCATGCAAAAATAACAGTCAATTAGATGATCTTTAGGCTAAATCCATATCGTGGGAACTGCAAATGGCATACTTTCTCTCTTTTTATTCAGGAAAAATGTGAACACTATGAAATTAGCCTAAATACTAGCTGGTCAAAACTTCAAGATCATACTCAAACGAAGCATTAACCGGTAAACGCGTAACGAAATTTAGTCGTTTGTTTTCAAGCATTAACGTTGTTAACATCTCCCACTGATATCTCCTGTGTTACATTGGGTAAAAAACATGGCAAAGGCTAAAATGTTGACAGAGTTTGAACGTAGCAGAATTGTCGAGCTGCAAAAGCAAGGTCTCTCTCAGCGTGCCATCGCTGGTGAGATTGGGCGTAGTAAAACTGCTGTTGCAATTTTCTTAAAAGACCCTGAGGGATACGGAACGAGAATTTCAAGTGATCGACCCAAGAAAATTTTGCAGGCGTTGAGCAGGAGGATTTGATGAATTGTCCGGCAAGTCACCAGCCGATCGTTGAACCAGATTAAGATCCATACGGACGCAGAATGCAGCTCGAGAACAATAAGACGGCATCTACAAGAGAAAGGCTTTAAAAAACGTAAACGTCTTTAAAGACCACACCTCCTTCCACACCACGAAACAGCTCGGTTAAACTTTGCTGGGAAGCACCAAACATGGGACGTATAAAATGGAAGAAGGTTTTGTTCTCTGATGAGAAAACATTTAACCTGGATAGTCCAGATGACTTCCAACGTTACCAGAGACATTTTCTACACGACACAGTGGAGGAGGTTCCATCGTGATCTGGGGTGCTTTCTCCTTCCATGGAACAATGGAGCTTCAGTTTATACACGGGCGTCAAACAGCAACTGGCTACATTGGCATGTTGGAGAGAGCATCCTTATTGACTGAAGGCCCTCATTTTTGTGGAAATGACTTATCTTTCAGCAGGACAACGCTACAATCCACAATGCCCGCAGGACAAAGGACTTTTTCATGGCGAATAACGTGATTCTTTTGGACCATCCAGCGTGTTCGTCCGAATTGAACCCCATTGAAAATGTTTGGGGGTAAATGACAAGGGAAGTCTATAGAAATGGACGTCAATTCCAAACAGTGCATGATCTTCGTGAAGCCATCTTCACCACTTGAAATAACATTCCAGCCAGCCTTCTGCAAATGCTTATATCGACTATGCCAAAGCGAATGTTTGAAGTTATTCGTGATGATGGCCGTGCAACTGACTACTGAGACCTCTTGTTAGGCATTTCCTACCCTGTTTAGGGCTTATCTTTTGTATGGTCTTAAACTTTTGATCAGCTAGTATTTAGGCTAATTTTATAGTGTTCACATTTTCCCTATTAAATGCCAAAACGTATTTTTTTTTTCCGTTTCTTATTTTCATCTTTCGACGCTCTACTCAAATAAGTGGTTGAGTCTAACAACGCATAATGCATATTTTTTATTTATGTTCATTGGCCTTAAGATTTTGGCCAGCAGTGTATATTTGCTATTCCAAAAGTCATCACAGCATAAATACATGTTGCACAAGGTTAAGATGTCATTGGAAGAACCTGAACTAAAAATTCCAGAATCAGTTGAAATGTGCTGGCTCAGTAATTACAAATCTGCTCATTTATTTATTTTAGTTTGTCACTGCTCAATTATGATGACCGGTGAGCACCTACACAAAAGATGATGCAGATTTGGCATCTTTAGCAGGAGGTATCTTGTTAGAAATGGAGAAATATGGTTTTCTTTTTACCTTAGAAATTCTGAATGAGGCTTTTTGTGCAATATTTAATATAGCAAAATTTTTAAGTTTGTAACTTTGACAACAGCACATTTGAGAAACATGTGGATTCAGTGTGTCTATTTAAATAAAGAAAACACTATATAGCTATAGCTGTTGTAGATCTCAATACGAAGACTTCTGGTGTGTAACCAATCTTTGGAAATAATCGAAAAAGTCAAACTTTTAAAAACGTAACAAAAAAAGAAAATGTTGAAATTATGATTGACCAAACTGAGTACTGATTTAATGATCAATAAGTTCTCCCTCATCAATGCCTTCATTCCAAATAGTCAAAGAGGCAATTTTACTTATCAAAATCTTAAAATTTTATAATAGATTTCTGCCCCCCAATTATAAGTTCTAGACAAATAGGATCTGAGATACATTCGGCCAAGGGAATTAGTTTAGATACACCTTTTTTTGTATGTAGAAAGCTTATCAGTCAAGTCACTGTTTAGCTCTTAACGATTATCTGGAGTACTAACCAAGTGTGAAGATAAATATCTAGTTTTCATTTCTGTTAATGGAACTAGATAGATGGTTTAAATGATGTGAAATCGTACGAATGTGCAATACACCATAGGATTAAATTCAGTTTTAACCTAAGTCAATTATTTGTGAAATTTGTCCACTTCTATGTGCCACTTGAGTTTATGTGACCTACGGTCTCTCTCACTTTAGCATAGAGGTGAGAAACCTCGAGCAGTTATTCCAATCGCCAACAGACACATCACAGATGAAGAGACAGTCCTCATTTCTACAAGAAAACACACTTAATGACTAGTGAGAGTGATCCACGCACTGTGAACTTCTCGAGTAAAAAACATTTAAGTGCTCAGTTGCTTGGCTTTCAATTTTAACAAAAACTTATTTTGAAGCATCTTACATATTAGTTATGTGGGTGGCAAAAATATGTTATCGTCCACTATGACACAAAAAACATTCACTCCACCAAAGCCTAGTGTTATTCTTTTGACTTGCCCTTCTCTAGTGTTGTTGACGAGGGGTAAAATTGTTTGAAACCTATAACTAAGTAAAAAGTGATGAACCAAAAAACATACTGGAGCTCATGTTTATATTTAGTACGTTATTTATCAACATTAAGTACACAAAAAACAGTGTGGACTTCACTAATGATTTTGGCCTGGCATGGCCGAGCGCGTAAGGCGTGCGACTCGTAATCCAAGGGTCGCGGGTTCGCGCTAAACATGCTCGCCCTCCCAGTCGTGGGGGTGTATAATGTGACGGTCAATCCCACTATTCGTTGGTAAAAGAGTAGCCCAAGAGTTGGCGGTGGGTGGTGATGACTAGCTGCCTTCCCTCTAGTCTTACACTGCTAAATTAGGGACGGCTAGCACAGATAACCCTCGAGTAGCTTTGTGCGAAATTCCAAAACAAACAAACAAACAAACTAATGATTTTACCAAAATGCACAATCTCAATATTCATTCCTAGTCATTCATTGTGTTGTTATATATTTTAAACTTTTGTATATAATTAAATATTCACAAGCTGATCCATATATAATAAAAGCTATGCATGCCTCAACACACACACCTTCCACTGAACTGCTTGTATGATTTTCAGGTGATTTATGCTGGATCAGTACATCACTTCTAATTATATCAAAGAAAATGCTAGTAATCTTGAGTATAAGTAGATAGAAATGGCCATTCCACCTGTAATTCACAATCAAGATTATGTTTTGTATTATCAACTGTAAAATACTTGCATAGACACACACGCAGGTCGGTCGTTCATTGTATTAGAAACGTAAGGTTATAGTAAAATTACCTTTATCATCATAGAATAACCACTCATAGTCACTTTGTTCTCCTTGTTTGTACTGTTATCTTGGACAAATTAATACATCACATCAACATGGAAAAGTCAGACAAAACATAGCAAAATAATGTCCATTATACTAAGATTTATACCATCTGCTTCAATATATTATGCTGTATTAGAGCACAGTTGTCTTACTGCTCTGTAAGATGAATGGTACAGATCAATCACATCACCAGGCATGATCTCAAACAGTGAAAAACTCGCAGTCATGTCATATAATATACCTTATCATTCAGAAAGTTTTTAAAGATAAACATCCATCAGTATTTCCATCAACTTAACCTCAACTTTGCTGAGAAAGGAAAGATTTCAATTAACTAGAGTTCTCAGCAATCATCAACAGTAAAACCCAATTACCACTGTTCTTGGATCTTATCTGATAATTTCATCTACCTTAATTATGCTCATGTGGTAAGTAGTCTGTTTCAAAAATATTTCACTATATCCACCTAAATAGACAGGCGATTACTGCAAGATAACTCACCAATGTCTCACTGCCAAATATATCTCTAATATTTGGAAAGCAAAGTTCTCAAATTTCCTTTCAGTCATTAATTTGTAAGCCAACTAACTCTTCTACCTGTGCCATAATTATTATGTTATATCATTAAGACAAACTGCCATAGCCTACCAGTTAATAGCTTAGAGAACAAGAACTGCTGCTTCTTTTAATCAGTTACTTGTTATTTAACTGTCTATCCTAATTTCTGATTAAGCTCTCACTCCTAATCATAACAACCAGATATATACTGTCAAGACAGCCACACACAGTCAAACATTAATTACTATTTTTATGGTATCATTCTTTACATGTAGCTGCTTTACCTATCAGATAGCATACAAATTCATATTATCTACTATAGAATGCAGGTATTTCATAACTTCTGAGGACATTAAATAGATGACCATAAATCATCTTCCAGTTAATTCAAACCAGTATCCTAAAGATGGCATAGTGTAGTGCAAGTTTCTTACCAGATCTAACACTCAACATAATTCTTCAAGCAACTGACTAATGAAAGTGGCTCCTGGGTCTTCCTGAATTTCTCCAGCTGCTCCAAATTATGTTTTCTAAAAGATTGACCACTGAATAAACATTAGCTAATTTTTTAAATAATCAGCAAGAACTAGTGCATAACATTTACAACATTTTTGCTGTTGGGCATGATATCAGCTATATTTCATGTTTATATAAACCAGCCAACATAACATTTGGTGCAAGTTGATTGGTATGTCTACTGAATCTTGTATTCATACTCCTTTGAGGTTCCAGTTTAAACTACATGAAACATCTATACCATGATTCGTCATTAGCACTCCAACATTTGTCAGAATGAAAATTGCACCCTTTGATCTTATTCCGCAACAGCATGTACACAATCCTCCCCTTCATCAGTTGACTAGGTATGCCTTAAATAAAATGCATTTCCTGCTGCATAGGAAGCACAGGCATTGCAAGTCAGTTTGGGATGCTATTTTGGTCCACAGTAAATATCACTTGCAGCACCATATCACTTTGTAGGGTTTGGAAAGGAGTGGAGATGGTTGAGCCATTAGTTGACACTTCAGTAGAGCCTAAAGAGAAATCACAGACCCTTGAAGTTGCTCCAGAAACAAATTAACATTGCTTCTTCCTTTGTTTCTTCTGATTTAGCATCCAATGCAATGCGAAAACATCAATGTACGTGGCCATGTGAATAGTTTCGGTCAGAGACAAGCTTTCCCTACCTTAATGTCTTGTAATATTGCATACATTCATTTAGCAACCCTTGATAAGCTTGTTAATCACATTTTATCATAAGTAATTGGAAACATGCTTAGAAACACACTTCCATGCAGTTTTCTTTGAAGTTCTTAGAGGGAGCAAACATTTGAATTTTGAAGTCTGCCCTATAAATCTCTGTTCTCCACATACTTTAGTCTGCAGAACAAATCAGTGACAACTGCTCTTCATTGTCCATTTGCTCCTCATACACATTGAGCACTTAATTACCCATACTAAGCAATAGATGTTACATCCCATATCCCTGAATCCACCTGTTTCAAGATTCAAGTTCCCTAAAACATTTTAGAAAATGATCTAGATCATTCTTCACTCTCTCAGGCCCAACTTCTTCATTTTGAATTCAGTTATATAGGTATAATTGTATTTCATTTTAAAACTAAAACTACTAAAGGAAACTGCTTTAAATTTGATGAGAATTTTCTTAAGAGTATGTAGTTTCAGAAAAAATTTGTTATTTATTTGGTTTTATGCATTATGAGCTTTGATATCTTATGAAACTACATTGGGAAGTAGTTAAAATAGGTATATTTGTTCCAGATTTGAACATCTTCATTTTTATTTTAGTACATTGTTCTAAGTATGTTTAATAAAATGTTATTATTTTATCAAATGTAAACTTTATTTATTTTTAAGTTTCTCAAACAAGTACTTTCCTTTTGCTTACCATTGTTATATGATAACAAAAATATTTTGAAACAAATCACTACAATAATCAAGTCTGCATTTTTTATTCATAATTAGGATTTCACATGCATATATTTAACAAATTTTAAAATAGCTTCTTAAGTTTATTTATCTTTATTTCAAATATTTGTTTGAATGTGCCCCAGGTAGGTCTACTGAGTCCATGAAACAACCACATAAACAGCACAAATTAGTATTTAATTGCTAGTAACGTGCAGAGAGCATTTCTTCTCTGTCACTCAGAGCAGATGGATTTGAACATTACTATAGAAACAATAGTAAGAAAAGTGTATGTGTACTTTTGGTGTTACAGTACTTTAACAAAAAAAATCTACTTGACTTTTTAAACCAGTTCAGCAAATATCTTTATGAAGGCTTCACACTGCAAGGTACAGCTTTACAATTACTAGAGCTACAGTATAATGAACATATCTCAATCAAAATACAGGAAGTCTCTGTTATGGTTACATGAAATAAACAATTAGCATTCACTGAAGTAAAGAAATATCATAACTTACAAAAAGTTATTTTACAGCAACTGTCACTTTAGGTCAGATACTGCTCGATAGAACAGCTTAAAGGAAAGAAATATTAGAATTAGAAACTCAAACTCTCTTTTCAGGAATTTTCAACCCTATTATGGAACTGTATAGTTTAGATGTTCTGCAAATGCCTTCCATACTTTGGCTTTGCTTTTTGGGTGAATCTGTTTAGTATTTACAGTCAACATGAAGATTTAGTTGTTTTCACATAAAAGTCTGCATTTCAAATATAACCAGGGATCCAAAGTGTACACAAACTCAGTTTATTTGCTAGGAAAACAGCAGTTGTCTACAAATCTTAGCACTTGAAGTCTTACATGAGGTAAGGTGAGCTTTTATGAAGAAATAAAAATATTATGTTTTTCATAAATATTCATAATGTCATCTTGCTTGTGACAAAGACTTAAACAAGATTCCATCTTTACAACCAGTTTTCTGAGTATATTTTCTATACACGTATAACAAAAATGTACATAAAGAAATATGTAACGATAAGTGTGATATAATGTAAGAATCACTTACAATTTTACTTATAAACTGAAGAAACTGTTTATATATACTAGCTCCAGGAAACAATAACTAATAAACTATTTTCCCTCTACAGTGTGAACAGTAAAAACATATTTGGAATATTGGGATCTCACATAATATATGCTCTTATTCTGATAAAAAAAAATGCTTGTAAATTTTCAGATTATTATCTTACTTGGAGTGAATATTTAAATCAGATTTGTCTTATCTCACTGAAAGTAGTTCTTATGTATTTTTGTAATTTTATGTTTACGTCTAAATGCATTAATCAAAAATACATGCAAAGTGATAGTTTACAATAGAGTATAATACAAGGTACAAATCACTTACAATTTTATGTATGAACTGTTTATAAATATATACTAGCTGTACTTGGTACTTACACAAAATATTAACAATTTCTTGTATTTATCAAGTCTCCAGGATAACAAAAACAAGTATTTCACAATGAAAACATCATTTTGTGTAGTTTTATTTAATGGAGTTTGCTAACAGTCTTGTAACATAAAATTATAATTACTTACAACACTAAAGCTTGGTCTATGTTTCATAACAACATACTTGTTTTTGAAACACTGAAAGCATACAAATGTTATGGATATTTATGGTTTAGGTATTATTTACCATAAGTTATGTTTTAAACATTGTGCGTACACTATGTATGCTGTTGTTCTAAATGAATGAACATTACTGGAGTGCAACAATTGATGCCTACTGTATATCCTGTCTAAATACTTTTAACTGTGGGAAATATAATAAACAGTAAGTTGTAATTATTTGAATTTGTTAAGATAACATGTTCTTAGAAATTTAACATTTAAACATATTAATCAAGATAATATACAGAATAGTTCAATTGTATATACACACACATATATATATATATATATATATATATATATATATATATATAGTTGCTTTATACATTGTGTGAACAGAATACTGATAATATATATTAAAATCTTCCTAGATGGCCTCTATAAATATTTAATGGATTCACTCAGAAAATCTGAGCTCTCTGTATATGAAGTGTTGTTCTTCTTTCTTTTCTCTGAGTTTGAGGAAGAAGACATCAGATCAACTGATCAACTCAGGTAGATCCTGATAAACCAGCTTTAATGAATTCACTGCTAAGATTCTCCTCAGGATAATATTTCCTGGGGATAATTGGTCTTTCCAAGACCAGCACTATGTCTAATTTCAAAATGGCCAAAGGCAAGAAAACACAACAAAAACTTCTGACCTGTAGTTCAGAGTGCAAATGGGAGATTCTCAAAGCCCAACCTATTGAAGGACTTCAACCAAGAAGAGCCAATGTGTCTTATCAAGCTGGGAGGTTTTATTCTCCACTTTATTGTTTTTACTCTCAACACTGTACAAAAGTGGTGAGGAAATAAACAGGTTTGCACACCAATAAGTAGAGCACCAAAACCTCAATATCTGATAAAAAAAAAAGCTAAAATACAGTGATGTTACTTCAGAATAAATTTCAGCTTTTATTGGCATTGCTATTGATATAGCAAAATAGCTCAACTGTTATTTGTTGAGAATTTCTGGACTACCATTCCTTTATTTCATCTTCCCTGGTTTTCTTTTATCTTTTTCAGGCTCAAATTCCTATCATTTGTTTTTTGCATTTAAATAAAATGCTAATAATTTGTCTAAAACTAATGTTAAGCATGATCAACTTTTAAAAATTGGGCCTGTGTTTGAATATCTATTAACAGTTTTTTCAGTTCACTATGTAACATTTCTAAGGAACTCTATTGTGATGAAAAAAATGCTGGGAGCAAATGGCAGAAGAATTTCATTTAAATATCTACCTATCATGTGAGAAATCAAACAGTGGGTTCTGACAGAAGCCATGACTGGATACTGTCTACATTTTATAATATATTGTGGTAAAGAGGGATCTGTACATTCCAACAACTTAACTAACATAGTTGTAATAACTGATGGAAAAATATCTTAGAAGGGGGGGATTCTTAACTGATAACTTTTATATTTTTCCATCTCACTTTGATAAGTTGCTTTACGTTGGCACTAATAGAAAGGACAGGGCCTACTTCCCAGATATTGTCCGAGGTAAATTAAAAATAAAAGAGTTGCAGTTTTCAGCTGTGCCTTATTGACTGCTGTAAAGTGGACTGATCAAAAGAGGTTTTTGTGCTCTTTATACAAGGCGTGGTACCACAGTAATACAAGTCAAAAGATGATGGGGTGACTGGATTAGTAAGCTATAGCTAATTATGGATAACAACAGGTTCATGTGATGGGCTGATCTTAAAAATAAAATTTTCAGCCATCATGCCATTTTGAGTAAAACTGTAAAATGGCAAAAGAAGATTTTTCTTAAAGAAGATTTATATAAAACTGTACATGAAATTTTTAATGTATAACTTATGTTTGGCTTTAACTTATTTTCATTACCATATAGCTGACAGATTTTTCATTCGGGAACAAGGAAGTATTAAATTGTTTTGCATTCTATTTCTCTTCATGATTTATAAACTGCATACACTTATTTACTTACAAAGCTGATTTATACTAAGTACATTTAGAGTTTTACTCCTAATTACCTGGTATTTGTGTTGTCATCATCAATATTCCTATTTTGTTTATATACCTTGATTGCAACTTTCGTGTATAATGTTTATGTATTTTCATTTTCTGGTTTTATAACTCCCCACCCCCAAATCACGATATTACCTATATATCAACACTGTTGTAACTTACATCAAAATAAAAATGAGGTCCTTTGACTACAGAGATTAAAGATAGCAAATTGAAGAAAAAATAGAAAGTAACGGCAGTATAACAAGTAGCCTAACTTCTGGTAGGGAAAATGCTACGTAACATTGCCACAAACTTATCTTACCTTTATTTTGAGCTAGATATAAAAATAAGCTAAATAATTTTAGTTAGTCCTGTTTATTAAATACAAAAGAATAAAAATCACAATAACATTTTTCAGTTTAAAGTCTAATTCACTTTTAAGTTCTAAGTATAAAGTCTAAGATCCCCATTGGAGAATCTAAAGTAAATATTTCTAAGCCCAAGACTTGTAAATCACTGTTGTTCCAAATTAGTATTTATTTTGAGTTGAAATTACTATATGAATATTAAAAGAAATATCTGAACAACAGATCATTTTAGTACTAGATGCTGTACATAAACGTATAATTGTATTCGAAACAATTTTTTAAA
The DNA here is from genome assembly GCF_004210375.1 of Tachypleus tridentatus. Taxonomy (NCBI): domain Eukaryota; kingdom Metazoa; phylum Arthropoda; class Merostomata; order Xiphosura; family Limulidae; genus Tachypleus; species Tachypleus tridentatus. Next base: position 91,325,230 of record NC_134827.1, on the reverse strand, counting down.
CCAACTACTCTAATCTTTTACTTAACAACTTCCCGATACAAACAAAGCCAAATCGCATCCCCTAGCACTGGTATTAAACTATTTTAAATTCTGTAACGTGTGACAGAGAAAAAATGTTGGCAAGCGTAGGGACTCATAGGGGAAAACTGGCCATGTTAAAAAATGCTTGACATTTTTAACGACCATAATAAGTTCACATTTAAAAACAAAGAACCATTAACCTTTACTTTACAACTTGAAGGGAAGACTCGGATAATTCTTAGAAACTTAAACAAAAGAAATACTATGTCCAATTGTGTTTACTACAATTTATATCCCACAGGCTCCCAACCTGGTCTGCCAAAAGTTCACAAACCAAATAACTCCCTCCGCTCTATACTTTTCACCTTAGGCACTCACAATGACAACATATCCTTATACTATTCTTAAAATCTTTTACTAAAAACAAATTTACAAATCAATAAAAATCGTGGGAGGTATTCCGATTTAACACTTTACGCCTCAGAAAGAAACGCAAAGCAATAGAGGACGCTCAGAAGAGTCCTTCTCTTCGCCCTACTCATTAGATTAAATTTTGCTGGGCTTGTGATTTAGATTGTTTGTTTGTTTGTTTTGAATTTCGTGCAAAGCTACTCGAGGGCCATCTGCACTAGCCGTCCCTAATTTAGCAGTGTAAGACCAGAGGAAAAGCAGCTTGTCACCACCACCCACCGCCAACTTTTGGGCTACCCTTTAACCAACAAATAGTGGGATTGATCATAACATTGTAACGCCCCCTCGACTGGGAGGGTGAGCATGTTTGGTGCGACATGGATTCGAACCTGCTACCCTCGGATTACGAGTCAAATACTTTAACACGCTTGGCCATACCGGGCCCAGTGATTTAGAGCTAAACCGAAAGAAATTTATGTATACCAGATTATGCTGCAGGCTGGTGACAGAGGTCCGTTGGTGGTCTGCGATAGGTTAAATATTGACCGCCCAAACAAAAACAACAAAACACAAGAAGACAGGTATCTGTAAATTGAAAAGGATCAGAATTTGCTGTGGAGGGAAACGGGAGTACCCCGAGAAAATCCACTTTCACGATCAGGGCGCCGAATAATCTACCCTGAGCGTACTCGGAAATCGCTGAAAAGGAAATCATGGTTATAAAGCTTTCTGGAAAAAACAACACAAAAAACAAAAAAACCCGACGAAACATATGAATTAGAGTAACATGGATCATATGACCGCTCTAAGACACTAGGAGGATATAGATAGGCCGTTCGTGGATATAAAACTAAGTAATCGATTCTATCCGTATCGATGAGTCGTTCAATTTCTGTCAGGGACGATTTGTGTCTTCTTGCGAATCTGGTTTGTGTCTTTTTACTGAACGTGACGTTGATGTCTGTTGCGACTGACGCGTCTGTGGTCTTAATTTGCTGGATTGAGTCTGGCATGTGGCTGTATTCTTCGGATTAGGTCGCTGTTGAAGATTAATGTCAACGTTGGTCAGAGTATCATTGTCTTTCTTCTTAGAGTTGAGTGTATATATGCTGCTGGCAGCAGAGATAATAGGCATCAGTGGAGTTGAAAAGCTTACTGGACGAGGGGTACTCTGATTGACAGACTTAACATGTTGAAGTGGAATTGGTCGACGCCAGGGACGTTCAGCACTAAAATGAAAATAATGTAGGGTGCATCCGTAGATGAGTATGTAACCAGCTACCTGTTTATGCTGAGTCACGACTTCTACAAAATGAGTTGTTAGGCCCGTGGTCTTGGAGTGGATTCTGTGAGCTGCATCATGTTTCGAGGATGTGGTTGTTTCCAAAGAATGTTATATTTCGACTGGGGTTATGGAAAGATGTATGTTACAACACCCGATTCCATCCATTTATACCAAGAACTCAATCAGCTGACCCCCTAAAATCACGTGATGGCTAACTTTGATATAACGTTTCTTTTTACTGACATTCTCCTGGTCGAAACCATTAGTACTGCACTGTCTAATCTCTTTGCTAAAATATTCTTGTTAATAGACTTTCTCAATCTGATTTCAAATCTTTGCTTGAACTTTCTACTGAAATAATCTCTTCTTCCTTTCATCTATACCCTTTATGATCAGAGAAAGGGCGTTGCTGTGAGTTCCCCAGTGGCTCCTACGCTTGCCAACATTTTTCTGTCAAAACTAGATTGACAACAGTTCTTTAAGCTTCAAATCTGTTCCCTACAGAAAGAACAGTAGTTTAATAAGGTATAGAGTTCTCGTCATTTGCTTATTTTACATCCTATGATTTACTACGAAACATATAATGTTAAATCATATCTTTCCAAATGAGGTAAATGAGACAATGAAGACCTGGAATGGCCAGGTGGTTAAGGCACTAGATTCGTAATCTGAGGGTCGCGGGTTTGAATCCCCGTCGCACCAACCATGCTTGTTCTTTCAGCCGTGGGGGCGTTATAAGTGACGGTCAATCCCACTATTCGTTGGTAAAAGAGTAGTTAAAGAGTTGGCGGTGGGCGATGATGACTAGCTGCTTTTCCTTTAGTCTGACACTGCTAAATTAGGGACGGCTAGCGCAAGTAGCTCTCGTGTAGCTTTGCGCGAAATTAAAAAAACAACATCGAGACAATGACTAGTTAAATTCTTTAAAACTTAGCTTGTATATGTCCAGAAGCTTGGTTGATAGACCAAATTGTTGAAAATAGTTTGTTTTTGTAGTTAAGCGCAAAGCTATCCATTGGGCTACTTGAGATCTGCTCACAACGATTATCGAAATCCAGTTTTTAAGAGTTTCTGGTGCGTCGGATTACATATCGCTGTGTGACTGGAGGGGAGTCTTGAAAATAGTTATAATATTAATGATTAATAGAAGGTTATCTTAGAACACGAAAAGTCGCTTCCGTTATATGTTATTGTAAAAACGCCCATAAAAACTGCAAAACACAAAATGTAAAATCTCAAACTTGCAGGTATGTCCGCTTGGACCTAAGAAACAAACCTTTGAGCTAAATTTTGTGAGCATCTATGAACAAAGTGCAAAGTAGTAATAAAAACGTTCATATAAACTGCAAGGATAAAAATCCGTATCTATCTCCCCATGAACCCGATGAATATCCATACCAAATTTCATCAAGATCCATCCACACCCTAAAAAGTAGTTACGTGGACAGTACTATTACATTTATATAGATAATTAGCGTAATTTACTGTAATCATGGTGGGAAAAAGTTTTAAAAATTTCGAGAAACTATTGTTAACTTTAGAAAACATTTATTTGCAGCCTGAAACACACTTTAGATTTATTTTGTTAAATTTTTAAAAGTTAAATAAATAAAATAATTAAAATACTAGTGTATTATTTAAACAAATATAAGAAGCTGGAAACTGATTTTGAATCATTTTTCCACAATTTTATTAATTCAGTGATGTAGCATTGCTTTTGAGTAACAGAACACAGGTGAGCTAACCTGCTTCATGTTACCAGCATCTCTACTATTGTGGGGATAAGACACCTTCATGGTCTTTTAGAAGTCCAGAACAATACTTATACTAGTAAATGAAGTGTTCTTGGGTTAAATGATCAATACGTTTCATGTGCTTTACATAGTTATACATTGTTGTTATGTTCCACATTCACCACTGTCAATGGATGTGGTTTCAAAGTGTTGTTGATTTGACTTGCTGTACAAGAAAGATTCTCACTGCTACAAGAATCTGTAAGATTGCAATAATATGTTAGCTGCGGGGTTTAGTGATACCATAGTTCTTTCTTGTATATATTTTCATTCATAAAAATCTCACTTCACTTTTTTGGTCATGAGTGGCTCTGACCAGAACTTAGTGACACTTTGGCTGTTAAATATGCACCACTGAGTGTCACAAAGACTACTTCATTTAGTTTAATGATATCCAAACTGATCAGTATTTCCATAACGTATCTTCATAGATTAACAGAGCTTAAGCCATGTTAGCTAAAGCTTTCCTTAACCACTTACAAATCTCTGGGATAGATCAAGAATACAGAAATAATGCTCTCTATCCTTGTTCAAAGCTCTTGGTTTAAGTGAGGACGTTCTTGTTCTCATCACAATCTTAGTTTACTTTTCTACACCAAAAGTTCTACTTTGGTCTTAGAAAGTAACATTTAGTTGTCACGTACAATGTATGTGAGACTGTCATTCGAAATAAAACGTCTGTAATTGCATATAGCCAGTTATGTAGCTTTTCACTAAGAAAAACAACAGCAACAAACATTAACATCTCTAGAAATTACGTAATCATGGAATTGGGATGTAAAATTATGAAATCTCAGGAAATTATGGATAGTAAAAACACCTTCCATAATGTTCTGGTCATTACAGCACTTGCTCTTGACGTGATGTTAAACACCCCTCTGGCGAAAGTCAGTAGAAAGTCTAAACTAAATATATCGACATAAATATAATAGTACTGTTTATTGGCTGTTTATAACTATTTCGCAGGGTATGTATGGAAGTTCATTATGCCCATGCGGGGGTACTTACAAATCTTCAGTTTTGCGTTTTGCTGTTTTTACCAAAACTTCGCACCGTGTTAATGCACATTTACCAAATTTATGAAAATTTGTTAATCCATAGGAAGATAAAAAAAATTAGTTTTTATTTTCGATTTTTATGGTGGTTTTGAGGTTTGTTTATTTTTCTTGTGTAGGGATCTTCACCAAAGTTTGGTACAGAGACTTATTGTGTCCATGGTGGAGATACATATACATTTTTAGTTTTGCATTTTTGCTTTGCGGTTTTTATGGACTGCTTCATCCTTTGTTGATGGACCTACACAAATTTGAGAGGAAGGTTTATTGGGTCCACGCAGAGATACATACAAATTTGTGGTTTCGCATTTTGTGTTTTGCACTTTTATCGGCGTTTTTTACAATTACATACAAAGAAAGCAACTTTTAATGTCTTAAGATAATGCAGTAAAACCTGTCTGAGGCGGAATCGCACGGGTCCGAGTAAAGTGTCCAGCTTAAACAGGTTTCCGATTTAGACAGTAAACATGCATTTCCTTAATTATATATAATTTTTGAGCCGAACGTTATACCTGCTTGACGCAAGGGAAGTAAGACGTTTGTGAATAAAGTTATCATACTGTTTATGTTATATTTATTAGAAGAAGAACAAAAATAGACATTCAAAATATACATAAGTACACAAAATCTTATTCAAATTTATTTGAAGAAAGTGTCCAATTTCAACGGTTTCGTTTTTTAATAGACATTCTCACGCAGTTAAAAGAGAACGCTTATTCTACGGCCTTTATATAAAGTTCATTTCCCCTTCATTTTTGCATACAATTTGACAGCATTAATATAACTTAACACTTGCGATTAAGAAGGAATTTTTATTTCCTCACTATCTTTTCCATTTTGTTCATCTTCTGAATCTCTCACGTTGTTACCATCTCGCGATTCTATTATAGATTTTAGATCAATTTCATCAGTTTCTGCTAAAAAATTCTTGTCAACGCTCACAAAATTTTCCATATTCACAGAATCATCTGTATCAATCTTCTCAATCAGAGTTTGGATTTCACCAGAATCGTTATAACAAGCAACTTCTCCACAAACTCCGTCATTATCAAGTATAAATCCACAGTTTCAAAAGCACTTTATTACGTATTTGATTGAATGACTTAAAATCGCAATTGCATCTAACACGTCAGTTTTCATGGTCATTTCAGATGCTCTTTTACATTCGTCCTTATTTGCAATAATATGCTAAAGCATCAATTTTCTGTATTTCAATTTTATACACTATATAACTCCTTTATCTAGTGGCTGTAGAATCGATGTTGTCCATGTAGGTAGAAAGACTAAACGAACATTTGAAAGTTAAACTTTTGGGTGACAAGTTGCATTATTTAGGATAAATTGAATATTCCTGTTTACTTGTTCCATTCTTTTATTTAATTTGTTCAAAAATTCCTCGAATATAGCACTTGTCATCCACGCTTTATTATTTGCTTTCCATTTCACAGGAAGTTGATTCTTCCTTAAATTTTTAAAACAGCATGGATTTTCACTGTTACCTGTTGTCCATGGTTTCTCTAGTTTTTCCATCAGCAAATGCGATCAAAAATACAGTTCTTTCAAATAGCAATCTCAGGAATAATGAAGACAGAAAAAAAGAACAGAATATATTTAACCAATACTTACTGTAACAAAATGTCAGAGAATTTATTAATATTTAAACAAATTATTCATTAAACAAGACTTCATTGATGCATAAAGAAATTATTAATTAAATAAGAAATTAATATTTGATCAAAAACATTTTTTCATCTTTACTCCGATTCTAATCGTGCTTGTTGATAGATGAGGCAGGTGAAAGACAGATTTTCGTCCGCGTTACGCAGGTTCCGCTACATAGAGGGCCTTTTACAAGAGTTTGTTTGTTTGTTTTTGAATTTCGCACAAAGCTACTCGAGGGCTATCTGTGCTAGCCGTCCCTAATTTAGCAGTGTAAGACTAGAGGGAAGGAAGCTAGTCATCACCACCCACCGCCAACTCTTGGGCTACTCTTTTACCAACGAATAGTGAGATTGACCGTAACATTATAACGCGATCCTCAGATTACCAGTCGCACGCTTTAACACGCTTGACCATGCCGGGCCCCATTTTACAAGAGAAATCTTGAGATAATGCTGCAAAATTTTGTATTTCCGACTTGCACAGGTTCCCGCCTAATGCAGTTTCAGGTTTAAACAGGTTTTACTGTATAACCTGTCATTCATCATTAATTTACATAACTTTAGTCCAGGAGACAGGTACTCGAACTAGTATATATATGTAAAACCATCTAATTTACGTAATTTATAAGCATCATGGATTTCATTTGCTTAAAATGATTCATCCTTAATTTGTTTGTTTGTTTCCAGTTTATTATAATCTAAGTACAAAGACTGCTTTATTTAAATATCCGTGAAATTCTGAATTACTGAAACTGAATTTTGATGCAGTTTCTTTGTTTTGAATTTCGCACAAATTTACACGAGAGCTATCTGCGATAACCGTCCCTAATTTAGCAGTGTAAGTCTACTAGAGGGAAGGCAGATAGTTATCACCCACCAACCGCCAACTCTTGGGCTACTCTTTTACCAACGAATAATGAAATTGATGGTAACGAATAGTGGGATTGAGTGTCACATTATAACGCCCCCACGGCTGAAAGGTGGGCATGTTTGGTGCGACGAGGATTCGAACCCGCGACCCTCAGATTACGAATGTAGTGTCTTAACCACCTGACCATGTCGGCCCTTTTGAGGCAGACGTAAGTTAATGCAAGGCTAAATAATGGTATACAGTATATTATATTCTTAACCTGAGACGTAAAATAAAAGATGCAGAAGTATTTAGTATCGTATAATTGCGAGAGAATTATATGTAGAACGGTTTTCTTCAATCGAAAGAAAAATAATATTTGTAAAATAATAGCCCACACGCTTTAGGTTTTCGTCATACCACGTGCATATCACATGTAGTACGGTGTGACCAAGAGGTAGCGCCAGAATAGTAATCCCAGAATTCTGAAGGATTGTACAGACTCTACAGATTGAACACAATTCACGAAAGTGTTGTGTTATGAAATGAGTGATGAGGTAAGAATTAACCGTAAGTCGTTTTATTGAAGCCTACACTATGTAGTTTTTCGGAAGCATGTATCATGTGTACAGAACACTGGAAAAAGTACAAGTGAAATTAAAGTACCATTGAATATTTATATTCTGTTAACAATATTTACATAAATGTGTTAAATTTAGTTTTAAAATTGTTAATATTAAATTCATAATTCACGTCGGCGACTGTTCAGCGTTTGGTAATGTTGGTTGTTACTGCTGGTTTAAATCACATGGCTATATATTGGAGCTTTATTTTTGTTGTTGCCTATTTTTTGGTTTGATGTCAGGAGTATTGGGTTATGTGTAGAAGTGAAGCAGTTTTTTTGCGTGAATGCCTTGCGAAAAAGTAATTTATCTTCCATATGTTTCAGTGTAACAGCTGGTCGCTATTAGTTTTTAATTTAGGAACATTTATAGTAGCCGAGGCTGTCATTCAGAATAAAACTTAGAATAACTTCTAGTAAGTTGACATGGATTCGGCTTTAATATTAGTATTATAATTAATTTGTTAAAAAAATCAATTTTTGTCGCATATAGATTATCACTGAAAAAGCACAGGTTTATAAAAGTTTCACTAAACTGCAACTTCAGGGACACGTTGACTGTTTTTGTTAACTTGATATGAAAACCATAGGTGTGACTTAAAACTGCAATAAAACTAAGTTTTATGGTAAAAGAAAATTGATTTGTATATTACTATCAGAATAATAGCAATTTGAAACTGTTGTTTAATTTGTAATAGAAAGAAAATGATAAAATATATGTTCAGTAATGCTGATACTCATAATTTAGATTCCAAAGAATTGTCAGCTGTGATGCTATGGAAGTTGGCTACTTTACTAATAGTCTTATATCTGCTGTAACTCATCTGATATGTTTATTACTATTAGAATAACTTAATGAAAAGTTAATTGAAAACTCTTATTGTAATTTAATAAATATTCTTGATGAAAAGCTGATAGTCACATTGAATAAGCCAGTGAATTGTACAGCATAGGATTAAAGTGTTTTATGATGTAACAAGCAGTAAAACATTAAAAGTTCTGCTTGCCTTGTGTTAAATTAGAATTAGATTAGGTATAATTTGGAACATATGCAATATAACTCTATGAATGCAACTGAACTTTAAGATGGTGTACAACTTTTGTGGAACATCAGTAGTATTGGCCAAATTTAGGTATTCTTAGTTTATGTGAAAATATCCTCTTGTGCTAGAGCTAGATTGAATTGATGTGTGAAGTTAAATTAAGTAGACAATGAACAAATGGTATAGATATTTATTATCAGTAACTTGATATTTTAACAAAGTGCAGAATCACTATACAAAACTTAATGCTAAAATAAATGAATGCTTACTTAAAAAGAAGTTAGAAACAGATTAACGTATTGGAAGAACATTAAGTATTTCTGGTGTGCTTTGCTGTACATCTTACTGATAATGTGAACAATATCCAAGAACTAAATCTTATTCAAATGTTAGTTATGCTGTGTAGGCATAAAATGGGCAAACTGCCTATTTGTGGAAAATTATTGTTTTGCTAGCTTTCTTTCACAATATACTTTCTGATATTTAACTTTGTTGTGTAGGGGTACAACCTTCTGTTGCCTGACTCAGTGATATTAAAAAATGGTCAGTGTTTAGGTAATCTGCATTAGGATTTTACCAGATAAATTGGAAGAATTTGTAAAAACTTGGATAGTGGTTCTTCTGTTAAGAAATCAAGGATCACAATTACATTATAAAATGTGCATATTGCAAATGTTTAACCTTCTTAAAAAATGTATGACATTGCATTATATGTAATTGGTAATTTGAAAATGTTTAAGTTTTTGTAATTAAGATTAATTAGCATAATTTACAAAAGTGTAAAAATTGTTCAAGCTTTTATTTCTGTACAGTTCTTAGGATTCTTGCATTTAAACTATGCACTGATTTCTTCAGTTGTTTTGACCATCTGCAAAATTTAGCAAATGTGAATAACCACAATAAAACTTATTTATACTAAAAGCACATACCTTCCACAGCAGCATATATTGTGGATTTTTTTTGTGTAACTATTTCCCTTTGAATAAAACAGTTGAAATTTTAAAAGGAAAGAAAATTTGGAAGGAAGCATTAACTTATTTACAGAAGTTCAAGAAATAATTTTTAAACAAAATTAACATGGTCAGCAGGTAAAAATTTAGTCCTTCAATAATGCTCTTACACATTTACTTGAGAATGATAAAGATTGAGATGTTCTTTTGTTTTTGAGATTTGTTTCTTCTCTGGAACTGTATTTCTTGGGGCCTGTAAATACACACCTTTCTTAGTGGGCTTTGCAGGACTAGTGGATTCCTTCTTGGGATCCATTGTTTTTATCTGTAAACCTTCTTTCCACTACACTTGACGTGTCATGATGACTAGACCATGCCAATACTATTTACAGAATTCTTTTACCACATCCCAGACTAGACCTCCAACTCTTTGAAAATACTTCCTTTTCAGGTTAGAATGATAACATGACTTCTGACATTTACACACACGGTTGGCATCAGTCCATATTAGGGTACTCGAATTTTCAACTATTTGTTGGATATGTTTTCATTTTCTGCCTCTACTTGTGGAACACTTGATTATGATCCACTCCAACAATTCCATGGCTATTTTTTACATCAACTGTCAAAGAGGTGTTTATTTCAGGACCCTTTGCTTTCAGACATTCATGTTGCCTTTTTGAATTGGCTGCTGTCAGATGTGGTGGATGCAGTTTGTTTAAGGGAAGACTTAAAATATTTCAATTATAAGTGCTGGTTTTGAGTGTTTTTATATTTTATAGTTTAGAGAATGGGATAGTCCAGATGTACCAACAGGTCCATTGTTATTAAATATGTAACTCTATAATCTGTGATGACAAGAAAAACCCACTTGTAGAGAATTATATAGTTACAAATGGCTGGTATGGGTAGAGAAAGCACTAGTAGAGGAGCAAACAACATTTTGACCTTTTTTGGATATCTATTAGTGTTTTATCCTACCATACTGGCCGTTTTTTTCAATATACATGTAACTTTATAGATAAACCATAAAAAGCATATGCATTATATGCACAAAATTAAAAAGCAAAATGATGAAGTCTGTATGCTTCAAGTTTTTGATCTGTAACTTTTCAATAAAATTAAAAACACCATCGTAATAATACATGATAGCACCTGTGATGCAAAATAACTTTAGCAAAAATATAAATGTGCAGTGAAATCAGTAAAATATTAATTTCATTTGTAACATACTATGGTTTTGTTTCAGTGGCTACTTAACATTTATTGAAATAAGCTATCAATTTGGAATCAGGAATGACTGTACAGGATATTTACTAATGGTTGTACACTTGAATGAAGGATGAGTAATGATAAGTTACATATTGCTTTAAAAACCCTGGTGTGTTCCATTTTTACGAGTTTTGGTATACAAAAAGATTTAATATTTTGTAAGCAGATAGTGCCCAAATCATAACAGTTCAAGAAAAAAGCAGACTACTTTCAGATAAGTAAATTCAAGTTTGTTCTTATGCAACACCCTCTTTAGCCAGTCTGTCATGTGAGGTCACAATAGAACACTGCAGGAGAGCAATAGCATAAGTTGCTCAAGAACACAGGTTATGTGAAGTAAAAGTAGTACTGGAAGACCAAGTGAAGGACACTACTATCCCAGTGACTTAAGCTTTTTAACATAACTGAAATTTTGTGAGGAGGCTTTTTGTTGAACTTGGTTCATCAATGGTCACAATGTTTTAAGTCTTTAAAAATCACAAGTGTAGTGTGCAAAAATCAGATTATGCAAAAGATGCAGGACTTATCAGTCTTAAGTTTCTTAAGTGGATGAATCAAGATGTGTTTTGGAAATGCACTGTTGCATTTATTGGACATTCCATAATATATGGGCAACAAGAAATCATTTTGTCTTTCAAAGCTGTCCTTGCACACCCATTCTAAGGAAAGTTAAATTTAAACTCACCATTTATTTTACTTAAACTTCATGCTTTTATCTTGCCTTTTGCAGGCAATAACAAATGATTGCTAGGTATTTTTTACACTAGTAAATTTGAAACTAATAGTAGCAACAACTGTGTAAAATGCCATAATTATATTTTGTATTAAATGTCAATAAATATGGCTCTTCCTTGTGTTATAACATTTCTGTCATTGGGCTTGCTCTTTAGGATTGTTTTGTAAAAAAATGAAATCTGATCTGCTCATGATATTTCATTTGTTTTGTACAGGTAACATTCATTGGTAGGGCTAACATTAAATTATTTGTAAAAATGATAAAATTGATTTTAATAAACACAATTTAACTGAAATACTAACTTCATAACTGGCATTTAATTTATTAATTCAACTTGTTTATTCTGGCATTTTTGTTATTGTTAATTTTCTGTATACTATAGAAAGCTATGAGATTTCTTAAGCTTAAATTTTCCTGGTACTTTTAGATTTCACACAATTATATCACAAACTTTTATTAGTGAACAAAATATCAAAAGGATGAAAAGTCCACAACAATGTGTAAATCTTCATTTCACTTTTTTGAGTATCAAAGCATTTTAATTAACTTAATTATTACAAAAATTAAAAGATTCTAGATTGAAATGAAAGCTGGTGTTTTTAGGACATAAATACCTGGCTCAAATGTTTACAGTATCTCACTGCTGAAGGCCACCTTATGCAAGAAAAGTATTTTGCTATTAAGAGTTATGGTTTAAGTGTTGAATGGTGGCAAAATATTAGCCAACATTCTTTTGCTATTTGGCGAATAAAGTTTTAGTCAGTAGCAAATTTGGCTATCATCTATTAGTTATCTAAAGCTTATCAGGATACCACCTCACTCTGTTTATTTATTATGATAAAAAATCACATTTAACCAAATCATTGCTGACTTTGGATGATATAAATTCTACATCTTTGCCAATGTTAAACATCAACTTCAGCTGTGAGTCTGATAGAGCTATTGCATGAAAGTTATTTTCTGATCTACATGTTTAGAGAAGACTTGAAACCAGATCTAGAAAACATAGATTATTGTAACTAGAGCATTAGATTTAGGTTTTTCATAGTTTAATTCCACTTAATAGTAGTAAGGATTTATGGATTTTTTTTTTTTTTTTTACTTTTTAGCACAATGAAATAATTTTTCATGAAGTGATGCAAGATTTTTTATTCTGTTAGGTTAGGAGTTTGTATTTGAAGGAGCACAGGTATTTTTTCTGACAATGCATAAATAATGCAGTGTTTAAGTGACCCTAAATGTATCTTGCATACAACATACCTTCTTTGTCAACATGCTACAATAATTCATATTTCTCATCTGGAGAGAGATACTTTGCTGTATGTGACTTATTTTGATTGGTAAATCTTCAAGGTGATATCCAATATTTTATCCAATGTTTTTAGTGATTAGAAATCTGGCAAACTATAATATCAATTTTTATTCATAGCATTCATTTTAGGAATAATTACTAAATGTTTGCAATAATCCTCTTACAGAGAACATTACATGCAGAATCTGTTTTAAAAGAAGACTGGAACCTCTTCAAACTGTTATGTATACTTAACTGCTTGTGGTACGATCTGAGAAATACACAAATTTGTGAAGGAACTTTCATCTGTAGAGCTTAACAACTTGCTAATCCCACAATCTTCTGACTATCCAAAAGTGAAGCATCAATGTAGTACCCATCAGCATATTATCCGAAAGCTTGAATGTATCAGTTGGTTCCAAGTAGTATTGTAGGTTTTAGTGCTGACCTATGCTTATGAATGTTGAATGAATGTTTTTTCAAGGTTTAATTGCCAATGTCATATGTGATCCAACTATAATTCCTGCAAATTCATATTGCTTGTGTATGCTTTTCAAATGGCTTGTTTATTGTAATAAGCTGTGTAGACATTTGCCTGATACAATGGTGATGTGACAGACATCTTGCTTGACAGAGGTGCTTGATATGCAATCCAAATAGTTCTGTTGCTGATGCTCAAACACTATCTCAAAAGTATAGTCAAGAATCAGAATTTACACACCTGTCTGTAGAATTGTGTAAAGATGACAGTTGTATGTGGTGGATGACTGAATTCTTTTTACAAGTTTATATCTGTAGCATAGCTTATAAACTAGTCAAATTGATGTTATTACACCTGCCAGATTCTGGTAATCAGAAAGTCAGTGATTTTCAAAATCATTGGCCTAAGGTTTCTTGTGTTTGGCATGTACTAGCTTGCAAATCAAATGCAATAGGTGGCTGATAGGTGTTGTAATCAACTTTGGCTTCATACAAGTTAAATGAATTTATCTATTCCAGGTTTTACAGTTTAGGGTTAAGTGCACAAGCCATTAACTTAAGTTTACATTTGGAATAAAGAATTGACTTGGAGACTGGCAGTCAATTTACATATATAATTATTTATTGGAATATATCCTGATAGCTATTAATATCCTTGGCATCAAACTCATGAATAAATCTACACTAAAACATTAAATCATTCAAATGGAGTGATTGACTGCTCATTAGACCTTCAACAAGACTCGTCAATTTGCATACTATGATAATCAAATTGTTGATTAGGTAAATGTGTAAATTAATTTCAGACATGATTAGGTTTAGCTGTTTCTAGAATCTCTTAATGCTGCTATTATCTCTTCTGTAAGGCTTACTAACTCTGAGTTCTCTTGAACATCACCTAAAATATGATACATGAGTTATTAACTATGCTGTCAGATTAAGAGTAGCTGCAGATATTCAGTGTTTATGGAAAATATTTCTAATCTTTGAAGTACAGCTATCTTTAGTCAAGGACTAGAGTTGTGTGGATTCAATCTGAATCTGATTCAGCACCTGAACTACTCAGTGGACCATGAATGTTTTATACTCATTTTTGCATACCCATCAAAATTTCAAATGTAATGAGTTTGCAAGAGTCATTATAGGTCTAATGGTTTTCTACTAACCCAAAGCAAGACTAATTTGTGATTGGTTAATATGTTATCATTGCCAGTCTTTTCAAGTGTTTCTTCAATTTTTGCTTGCAGTTGGTTTTGCTACTCGTTTTTATAGAATGAATATCTCTTAATTTGTTTCCTATCGTAAACATTTGTGCCTTTGCCAGAAATGTTTGTTCAATATAAGACAAGCTGTTGGTTTCTGTTTCTTAATATTATCCCTTGGAATGTATTTCATTAACTTGTAAATATGCTTAGCATTTTTCATGTTCTTATTTGGATAATTGTTCATGAAGCTTTCATTATGCACTTGCCATTTGTGCTATTTCTTTATCTTTCGTATACATATGATATGTAGAAATTCAAACTTTAAGCATTTAATAATTCAGTCAGATGCCTCAAATGCTTCACATAAAAAGTCAGTTATAAGCACTTCAGCTTTTGCACATTGTTATGATGGTAGTGGTAGCACCTAACTCTGGTTGGATTAATGACACATTTCTGTATAAACAGGTGTGCGTGCACACGTGTGAATAAGTGAGCACACACACACTTGCATGTGGTTTTTTTTGACATTTTCATTGCAAATGACAAACCCCCGCAGTAAATGGGGTGCACAACATTTTTAGTGTCACTGACTGTTGGGTTGTGATGTCTTAAATTAGGGCAATTTTCAGATATCAGTGCCTTATTTGAAGAATGCTCTTTGTATGGAATATTCCAATTTTTCTCAACATGTGGAGTGGGCTATATTTACTTATTGCAAGCTGTCTTTTATTTTGTAGACGTTTTTTTATGCTGTTGTGACCTTCCATTAAGGTTTGAGGGGTGGGATCTATGTAAATTTCACAACTAATTCATGCTCTTTCATCATATTTGGCTTCTTTATCTTTCTTGCTTTATCCATGTAACATGACCTATGCTGGTATGAAACGTGTGCACTACCATATGATTGTTCTGGTCATTTGTTTGAAGGTTGATGTCAACATATTTCACAATTTTATAGAAAATGTACAATTTTCCACTTAAAAAACAACAAACACTTAGAGCCTACTGTAATTTTAAATTCAGTTTTTTGCTTTGCAAATGGCTTATGTTTGAAAAACCGACATAGAATTTTTTCAGAAATGACTTGGTGTGTTATGTATCTTCTGTCTGTATTATTAACACTCCTACGAAAAGACGTTTCTAGTCCTGATTTCTCCAAGCCTGTTCCCCTGGCTGTGGTTTCGCTAGATAGTAGATAGGGACAGTGGGAATCTCGTTAATCCATTCATTAATGGATTTAAATGGCAATTTCATTTAAATACAAAATTATTAGCCTAATATTAATAACCTTTCAAGTTGCTCTGGGGCCTATTAGGCCCCACTTTTTGTAGGAGTGTTAACCTTCTCATTATAAAAGTTCGTTTCACACCTGATAGGATTGTTATGGCTAGAATTGAATGTATGATTCCTTGCCTCTGAGTTTCACAATGAAAGTTTGATATTTCATGCTTGCATAATGATTTGTAATTTTTGTATCTTGTAATTAAGTAGGTTGTTAGTGTAAGAGGCTCATTTTCTGAATTATAGATGGGTAGTCTCTTCACTCAGTTTATTTTATTGAGAAGGATTTTGGCAAATGCTAAGATTTTTTTAGAAATAAAATTGAATTCTATTAGCAGTAGTGCTTTGTATAGGTCAAAACTATGAAGCATTTAGCTGGTATTGTCCTCTGTGAGATCATTTTGCACCAGCAACCTTGCTGTCATATCAGTAAACTCCAGGAGGGCAAAACAACTCAATATTGATACTGTTAGACACATTTGCTGCCAATCACCAGAACAGGTGTATTGTTTTGAAGTAATATTGACTATAAACATAACATGATGAAAGATAGTTAGCCTGATAGTGACCTGATAGTGCATTAATTTCACATGGGATAATTCGTTTCTGCTATGTAAACTGTCTTTATGCTACGTTTCTTTTGATTTGTAGCTTTACTCTTAATGGTATATTAAATGTTCAATCAAAGCTAATCTTGATTTTCTTTATGTACTACCTTGGGTGATTTAGGTGAGCTTCCTCTTTTACGTATACGCATATTTACATAAACAGATAATTCATTATTACAAATTAGAAATAATTAATCAGAGTATGAGTTTCTAATGAAAACTGCATTGAAAACATAGTTCAAAATAACACACCTTTCTGAAATGTACCTTGGTATTTACATTATTATTATTTACCATCTATACTTCATATCCTGGTGCTGCCACTGAATAGTAAGGAATATTTTGATTCATGCAACCTCAAAATGATGGATGAATTTATTTTACCTTTAATTATGTAAATATGACTTAATCATGTGCATCTTTATTTGCCTTACTAAAGTACTTTTGCATTCAAGCTATGTAAATAGATTAAAGAAAAATAAGTTAGAAGATTGATAAGTTGATGATTAAAATGTTATTGCTGAGTCACTGTTTAGCAACAGTGCTAAACAATTTCAGAATTGTTTTTATATGTTAGCTTATAAGAGTTCAAGAGGTTGTTTAAATTTTACATAGGTATTTGAAAAATGTAATTGTTAGATTACTAGATGTAGTGAGGATAAAATCTGAAAAAAATCTCCAAAAAGTTGCAACACGTTTTATTGGTGGTATTTGTTGTCAGAATTTTCTGCTTCCTATAATATTTTTCAGTTTGTTAGTCATTAGGAATTTTCATGGGTTTGTCAGGGCTTGTAATAAGTTATTTTTGCATTACTAAATAATATGGACTTTTGAACAGTGTTGCCTAGCCAAAAATGATTTAGAAAGCCTTCTGTGAGAAACTCTATCAAATGCCTAGTCAGTTTTGAACCAAGAACTCATCTGTAGCTACCATGAATGGTTCCAGTACACCTGTTCAGTCTGTACAACCACAAAGTATTATGGAAGCCTACATTCCAACAGATAGTTACCTGTCAGGTATGTTTATTTTATGAGTTTGATCTGTTGCTTGAATAAGAAAAATAATTAAAAAAAACAAGTGATTTGTATTTACATGCATGTATTAAGTAAATAGTTGGTTACACAAGTTGTGTGCTATATTTACATGCACATAAAACAACTAATTAGACACAGATACCAGTATTTGGTTGCATCCAATAACATAAGCTGCCTGGTCCTGATTAAAGCATTGTATTTTTGCCACAAATGTCTTTTCTAGAAATATCTGACCAAAATTCATAAAATGTTTGGTAATTCCATCCGACAAATTACAAACTTGTTTCCAGGAGATCCTATGAATCTGTTTACATATTGTGACAGAGCTTGTAAATGCATTTTAAATGAAAATGTTGCTGTTAATCAGGGTATTATGCTCCCCTTTAAGAAATGTGACATGCTTCTTAAAAATGCATGGACTGACCAGTATATGTTCTTTTAATAAGTAACTTAAAATACTTACATTCTTGATTATGAATGCTATTTACAACATTGGGTGAATTTAACTTAATTCTTGATTGTACATCACTGTCATTTTATTGAAATTTAGACATGCACAGAGGGTCATGTTTTAGGTATCTTGCAGCCCTAACAAAATTTTATCGTTTACAAATACATCAATCTGTAGAACCTCTGTTACCTGCTTAGAGATTATACCTAGGTGGCGTACATTGCAGCACTTGTTTCATTTTGGTGCTTGCTTCTCTGATGAAGTGGTAAACTTGACATTATAACCACCTATTGTACCATTATAACTCAGTTAATGGACATACGACATTCTCTCCTATGTGTTTGAAATGTGTGCACAAAGCATGAAAAATTGAAGTGAACATTCTTAGTATTTGTTTTTTGTTGGCATAGTTCAGTTTCTGAATTTCATGTTAATATATTACTGTGAAGCATATATCTATATCCATGTGAAAATGAAGGATTGCATTAAAAACAGCAAATCTAAACCTTTGACTAATGCTATTGTTATAAACAAAAACAAGCTGAAACAAAACTAAAAAAACTTAAATGCTGCACCATTTGAAAGTATTCTTAGGGTACAGGTGGGATATAAATTGTACCCTAGATTTTGGAAGTGACTGCAGAAATAAGATTCACATTGTTGTGGTGATACACTATTTATAAGTCTTAACATCCATTCACCAGTTTCCCATAAAGATTAATTAAATAGTGAAATGAAATAAAGAAATTAGGAGAATGAGATGTGGGTAATCAAGCCAACAATGTTCCATATCTGTATCACCCTTCATTGCCTGCAGGAAGTTGTGGGAAGGTGATTACTCTCCAAAGTAAAGAAGAAAAGTTAAAATTAATTTTTTCAAACAAATCTCTAGGGCAAATGTCTCCCATTTTTTTATTCTGAAGGTGCTTGCTGGCTCATAAGTCTGTCAAGAAGCTACATTATAGGGATGTCTTGTTGGAAACATCCACCCCAAAACACAATGAACTCTTGCATTTGAAGGTCACTGGGGATATACTTACTGAGGTTATTCCCCATACTACTTTGAGTTCCTCATGAGGAGCTATTGTTGGGAGGGATTTGAAGAACATTCTTGAGTCTAATATCCATGCTTTCTCCACCCAAGGAGTTTCTGCAATGAGACATATCTCCACTCACATGGATAGAATTATGCTACCTACCAGTGTCTTAATTTTGATGCTTACGTCACCACATCCATCAGCTGCTGTCAGGGCAGTTCACCTGAACTGTAAGGTAAGGCCATATATTTTCAACCCTCTCAGATGTTTCCAGAGTCAGTGGCTCTCACCTCTTACTTTCATTCTTTCCCTAGGTGGAGGAGGAGGAGGTACAGCTTTTAAAAATGGTTCACAGCATTTTTTTATCCTGAGGCTCAGAAGTTATTACTGCACTACCTTCCATTGCTTCAGTGGAAATGCAAGTAGTTCTTTCTGTGCTTCCAACAGAATCATTTTCAAACTGTGTACATTCTTTTGTTCTTTTGGGATAAACATGTCAAGTGCATGTCTGTTCTTGTCTGGCTCCATCATTTCTTCCAATGACTGCTCAGGTCTTCCTTCAAGCCTGGCTTCTGGTGGATGCTTGGATCTATTTTCTTCAGCTCCCAGATGTCAAACAATTCATTCTTGCCCTCAGTTGCTGGAATCTACATCTACTGATAGATCTGCTCACTTGATCCAGAGCAAAATTCATGGAGGTCAAAAGACTTTAAGACTCTAATAAAGAAAAACGTGGTCATAAACCAAAAGGTTCTCCACTTAGTTCTTCTCTGTTTAATAAAAATGGCTACATCGATACAGTGAAACTACTGAGGTTTTTATTCTAATCTGGATGACACTGAGGCCTTAATTGATTTCTATCATTGTTTTTCCTTAGAGGAAATATTTCTGAAACCTGTCAATATTTACCTGTGGCTATTTACCTAGTTTTATCAAAACATCTAATGGACCAGTAATTCCAAGTCAGTGTGGGCTTGATAGTTTCCTCTTCTTTTATAAGGAAACTTGAGTGTCACACTTTTCAGTGTGGAGATAAATATATCACTGCACAACTTTCTTCCACTTCAAACGAGCTCTATGTTGACAACTTCCACATATTGGGTCAGTTGTCAAGCATGAGGTTTATTGAGCAGCAAGTAACTTTAGACTGTCCTCAAATGTTTGAAGTGGACTACAACAAATAGTTTTTACCTTTCTTTCTCTAAAACTGTTCCCCTGTACTTTTACTGTAAATGGGACATACATCCTGATCCCTTGCTTCATCTTGGTGGTGCTTTTTTTCCTGTAGTCCCTGATGTGAAGTTCATGGGGCTTATCTTTGACTGTAAGCTGACCTTCATTCCATGCATCAAGCAGTAAGATGTCAAGTGTACAAGGGTGTTGAACATCCTCTGTCCTCTTTTCCACTTCTTTGGGAGAGAATTAATGTTCTATGCTAAACATTTATCATGCCCACAATTGATCCAAACTGAACTATGGGTATCTGGTTCTGCCAGGACCTTGGCCTTCATCTCTGCACAGGGACTGTTTGCACTTCTCCATTCCAGAATTTGTACACTGAATCCTGCAAACCTCCTTTTCATCTCTGCCTCTTGCAACTTTCTTTTGTGTATTCTTCAAAATTTGATCTTTACTACAGTATCACACTTAGGGTTATGTTCCTTCCTCATTGGGCTATAATTTTTCAGAATAGTCTGCCATTCTTCCTTTTTGGCCTTCGTGTTCAGATGCAGCTGGCTGAATTGGTTTCGTCTTTGGATAATGTTGCTGTTTCTACTGGTTAGCCCATCCCACCGTGGCTTATTACCATCCCCATCTGTGACCTTTCTTTGAATCACTCAAGGAAGGCATACACCTGATTGGAAGCAACATTTCTTTGCTTAACATCTTTTGAACCATCCTTCCATTCCCATTTATACAAATGGTTCAGAATCAGGTAACTTTGGCAGAGCCCACATGGTTTGTTTTGGTTTGGTGGTTGTGCACAGGAATCCCCTTTACAGTTTCTTTGTTCACTGCTGAGTTGTGTACCATTTCTCTTGCCCTGGATCACATGGAAGCTGTGCAGTACACTAATTGCACTATTTATACCAACTCTTTTAGCTCTTTACTGCCTCTGGAATTTCTTTATTTGTTCTCACCCTGTTATCAATATTCAGAACTGATTCATTTATCCTTATCTTCTGTTTCTATCCAGGTTTTCTGGCTACCAGTCCATGTTGGTAATTGTGGGATAGAGCTCACTGATACCTCAGCTAGGTCCATTTGTTTTGATGCTATCACTGCCATGCTTGTTCCATATACGGATTATGGTCCTGTATGAAAGGCTTGTCTTTTTACGAGTTGGAAGTTGATTTGAAGTGAGCAATGTGATAACAAGCTGTTTCATATCAAACCTTTTGTTGGTCTTTGTTTCCATAAGGTTCAGATGGAGGAATTTGTGCTGGCAAGTCTATGCACTGGTCAAGTTTTTAGCTTGTTTTTTTTCTTTTATTTGAGACTGCACCAATGTGTGGCCTTTGTGGCACTCAAATCATAATAGTCCGTGTTTTATTGTTATGCAGTCATTATGACATCACCATTTTAGCCATGTTTTTCCAAGGGTTCACTCTTGATTCTGGACAGTGTCATTAACAGTGGTGACACTGTCCACCTTACTTGTATTTTTATATTTGTAAGGGACATTGACCTTTTCAACTTAAGTTTATTACTTGCTGTTTGAAGTGTCTTTAGTTTTTGCTTTGATTAATTTTCTACATTTTACAAAGACTTTACTTTTACTTTACCAGTTTGCAGATAGACCAGTTGCTTTGTCAATAAATGCCAACTAACTCTGCACTTTAGAGGTCAAAGTTCGCATGTCATTTTTTAGCAACATTCAAAAGTTAATTTAATGTTATCTATGTATGATAACGAAATATTGTATAATTCAAAATTTTATATTTTCTAAGTTTGAATTTTTTAACTTCAAAAGGAACTGTTTAAATATGTTCTTAATCTTGACTTTTATAACACAAGATGCAGCTCCATTTTGATTTTATTAGTTTTAGAATTCTCTATCTTTTTTAATGCTGTTAGAGGCCAACCAGTTAGGATCTCAAATTATAGATATTGAAATGCCACAATTTAAAATCTACCTTCCACTTTCTTGAACTAGCAAGATACAACTTTGACACCTATCATTGAGGCTGCTATTGTCTTATCACATCTCAGAACAAATTTATCTCTTATTGATATTGTCATGACAAATAGTTTTGTTCAATACAAGAATGTGATAAATGTTTTCTTTTTTGGCTTGAATTTGTTGATTGTTTGCTTCAGGTTGTTAAACTCTGAGTAACTAGCAGAATTTTAATCTATTTGTAGCTTTGTTAGAAAATAGGGATGTGATCTGTGCATGCTAGGTAGAGTATGTTTGTGTTATACATGTTATACACAAATTGAGATGAATTATTTACATAATTACAAATGTTGCAAGTTGTGGATTAAAGAACATAAGAGAATGTAGAAGAATTAGAAAATGTCAGGTTTCTTGGCAAAGTGAAAACTGAGGCACTTTTGATCAAAAATTTCTTTACCGAGATGTTAATATTATATGTGGGCTTTGATAATGTCTAATAAAAAAAAAAAATGTACATTTATTTATTTGTTTTAGGATGGTTTTATAATTTCAATTCAAACTAGTTATATAACTATCTATGCTCTCATGTTCATTATCTCTTCATAGAAAACTATATAGCATAATTACCTTACTCAGTATCCTTACATTCATGAATGTGTACAGTTTAAATTCTTAATTCTACTGTGATATACAGTTCAAACTAATTTCCCACAGTGTAATGATCTTGGCATACAGCACAATAGGAGATTCAACAAGATAATTACAATCAGTTTGAGAATTAAGAGACTGAATACTACTAAAACAGGCCACAAACACAAGCTATGTATTTGCTTTTGATGAACTGTTATTTATACTGGGTTACAGCTATTCTCTGTAATACATCAGGCTGAGATCACCTACCTGATTGTTTAGGTTCAATGGAAATATTAGGTTTACACAGAGGAATTAACTCTACTGTCTGGTTATTCCACTGAAACATAAGGGAGGCCATAATGTTGAGATACTACCTGATCTTTTTAAGGACACTATTTTTACATATTTGAGGAATTTAAAGCATTACAGGTATCTCCCAACCCACATCCTCTTTTGGGACAGGTGTGATCTCAGTAAAAGGAATAGAAATGAAGACAAATAGAATGAAAAGACTTGACCATGAATTATTTGAAAACTGCAATAAATATAACTTTTAGAATAACAGTAGACTAATGAAAACATGTTTGTTCAACACCTTGACTGTTCAATTGAACATTTAAACTAAGTTATACAAGTGCCTTGGTCAAGGAGTATAGTAACTTTATTTCATTCTTGTAGAACTCTACATGCAATAATGTGCAATTAAATCAAAATTTCACCTGGTAGGGAATAAATAAAATGTACATTTAAACAAAATAGTTACAATGTAGTTATAGCCCTAGGTATATGGGAGGATCAAATTGCACATGTTGCTCTGTATTGGCAATAACATTCAAATTTACTTAAACTGTTTAATTATCAATGCATACCAATTTTTGTATCAAAATGTTTATTTGCATTTTTTCTACTATATACAAGCTTTAAGTTTCTTAACTTAAGGAAGAATTTAAAAAATCCTGTCTTCCCTAGTATCATAATTGACATTCATTTTCTAGATCTTTTTATATAATTTGGTTATAATTCCTTTCTGAAGTACAGAATCACTTGTAACACGGATATTACTAAGGCAAAGTGTAATTTTTATATCCTTCAGTTGCATTTATTTATGGAGTCATAAACTAGAAAATCGGACCCATTTGCCACATCCACCTGTCACTTTCTCCTTCACATGTTGCCAGTAGTTCCTACTGATTGTTTTGATACTGCATTATATATAATGAACAGCAAGGCAAATATTTAAACTATAAAATGATGTGTAATGGTACACTGTTTCAAGTAAAGACATGGTTCTTGCTAGGATCCTGGAATCTTTACTTATTTTTCTCCCTAAGAGTCTCAATGAAGTTTTGAAGTGTTCCACAGAACTTAAAAGAAAAAAAAAAGGGGTACTTAGGTGTCAATTAAAACACTTTATTTACAACTTTGCACTCATAAAGGGAAATGTGTAGTGTAACTAATTTTTGAATTTCATTTGCATAACCTCTAAAACCACCAAAATTTCAATTTTTTTAAAAGAAAACTTGCTGTATTCCCTACCTTAACTCTGCATGTGGTCAGTTGATTTGACCAACTTCATAAGCACCATAAGAAAAGGTGGAAATAATAAATTTCTCCATGTTCTTCCAAGATTCTGAGCAGCAATCTTCAATACCTGCAACACCTGTTGTACCTAATTTTCTTATACTACATTCTCTTTCAGACAAACCTTTAGGGCAGATGTCTCCCTTTTTCATTCAGAAGGGACTAGAGGGACTTGCTGGCTCTCCAAAGTCAGTAAAGAAGCTTTGTTCTGGTGACTCAATTGACTCAGAGCGGGATCCATGGACGTTGATGACCTCGAATGAAGACTGTAAAGAAAAAAGATGTGGTTGTAAACAGAAGGGTTCTCCACCCAATTTGCCTTACATAACTAAAAATGGCCACCTTGATACAATGGAAATGTTGAGGTTTATGTTCTGATCTGGATAACATCAAAATGCTGATTGCTTTCTACCATCCTGTATGTCTTATTATACTTATTTTTGTGCGCTTAGTTCTTTATTGTTATTGATCTCTCAATTAGCTCCCCTACACTATTCTCCCACTTTTCATGGAGGGTCGACAATAACCCACGAGGCACTGATAATTTTCCTATAATTTTTAGACTGGCTGTGGTTGATGCCATTTGACCTGCATGCCCTGATGGAAGCTGGATCAAGCAAACTAGCTCTTTTACTGCTTTTGCAGAACTTTATCTTGCCATCATCTGTAAGCCATCAATAGATGACTGTGTAGCAGCAGTGACTGATTGTATTATACAGGCAGCTGCTCAGTGTATTCCTAAAACCTCGACACATTTTCTATGATATTCTCATCTGTGGTGGAATTCTGCCTGCCACGTGGCACTGAAGGTTTAAAAATGGGGCCTGGGATACTTTTCTAAGGTATCCCACACTCTCAAAGTGCATTGCTTTCCAGCAGGCTCATCACATGCTGGCTGGGTAAGATGTCAAAGCCAGAAGGAATCTTGGATTAACTTCACAAATGGCATATCTTCTATCACCATTTGGTATTCATGGGATATGAGCTCACCTACACTGCAGCTAAATCTATTTGTTCTGGCACTATCACTGCTGTGCCTGTTCCATACATGGACTATGGTCCTGTATTCAAGGCTTGGCTCCATGTCAGTTGGCAGTCAACTTGGAGTAAGCAATGTGAAAACAAGCTTTTTCAAATAAAACCTTCCATTGGACTTTGGCCATCTTGCTAATGTAAGGATCAGAAAGAGGAAGTTGTTCTAACTAGACTATGCATTGGTCAGTTTTTTAACTCATCGTTTTCTTTTATCTGGGACTGATGCACTAATCTGTTGTCTATGTAACACTCATCACAATAAGCTACATTTTACTGTCTTGCAGTCGTTATGACTCAACGACGGCACCATTTTAGACATGTTCTGTCCCAAGGTTTATCCATAACATTAGTGTCATTAGTGATGGTGACAACTGTCCATGTTGGAAATGTTTTTAGTTTTTGATGCTATTTAAGTTTTTAATTTATACAATAGACCTTTTTTCTGATGTGATTCCCTTTTAAGAATCATTCCATCTAG
This sequence comes from Tachypleus tridentatus, assembly GCF_004210375.1. Taxonomy (NCBI): domain Eukaryota; kingdom Metazoa; phylum Arthropoda; class Merostomata; order Xiphosura; family Limulidae; genus Tachypleus; species Tachypleus tridentatus. The sequence goes on along the minus strand of NC_134827.1, from coordinate 91,299,295 downwards.
CTCAGTTTGTAATTAGGAAATGGCCATAGTGTCAAATAACTCAACCATGACTGAAAAGGCTAACTCAGGTGACTAATGCTGCTGTTTGAACTACCTGTTAGTCATCCTGGACAATTATAATTCAAATTTTGCTACAAGTCTTTTATAACTTAAAACTTTACTTTCTGAAAATGGCCATAACATCAAATAACTTGGAACCAGGACTGAAAAAGCCAACTACAGGTGACTGATGGTGGTTTTTGAACTTACCTGTTAGTCTTCCTGACAAGTTATAATTACAATCATTCTACTGTAGTTTTTCTCTTACTTCTGTAGACTAGATGTAAAAATTGGTTTTAATGCTATTTGTTTTTTGAACTTTGTTTTGTTTTACCTTAATTTCCTTATAAATTAACAGTGGATGTGTGGTGCAGATAGCCAAGTTGTGTTGTTTCATAAAACACCAAATCAACCAACCAACCTGATTTTGTATTTTATTGCTCTGTAACTACAGATTGAAAACTAAATTATGCTTTGGTTGAACAATGTAAACATTATGAGCAGTTTACATTAAATTTCACACTCTTTGGAGTGGTGGTAAAAAAAGAGGGGAAACTGATAAATGTCAATTTTCATACTAGGCAATATTGAGAATTTTTTGAAAATATTTCTTTCTAAAATTAAGGATTTAAATTATACTAAACTGATTTATCCACACTCTGATACCAAGTTTATTCTGTTAAGTTTTGAATGTAACTGAAAGGTTTTGACTTGCCTCAAGTGGAATGTTTAATTATGTGGTACTTTCACATCACTTTATTTTTGTATAATTTATTATTTGTGATGAAACCTGTTAGAAGTTGATTATGGGCAGCTGTGTGCAAGTTGTATACATTTTAGTTTTTCTACAGCACAAAGTTTGAGGCAAAGTACTTGTGCTTGCATTGCATATGAGATATTTTATGATGTGTACTTTGTTTGCAGGGGTTCAACTTTCATGTGTACAGGACAGTTAACTCATTCTAACCAACTATTGTCACTTTCAACTCCAGTTTAATAGTTTATCTCAGATTGAGCAGTAAAGGGAATTAACTTGCTCTTCTTGTTCTAGTTAAAGCAAATTAAATAATTATAAGACAGTTTGCTTTGTGAGGTATTATTTGGCATTCATAGGTTTATTACTTAAAATAATTTTGTATATCTGTACCATAAGTAGGAAGTAATTTAAACATCAGCAGCAAACAACAGCAAAAAAGACATTAAGGGAAAGCACTATATTTCTTTCATGTGTATATTTTATTTATGGTTAAAAAAGGTAACTAAAATAGAATTTTGAAACTTGCTAGGCTATATGAGGAAATGTAATGTAAAAACATTTTTCATGAGTATCTTGTATATTACATCATTCAATACATTGGTATGACCTATACATTTGAGTGATTTATAACTTGCATGGTAGGGCTATTAGTTAGGCATGATTCAAAGGGTAATTGAACAATTGCATTAAATATAAAATAGCATTCTGGAACAATATGGGATGTATGATCCATCTTGGCTGTTCCACACCTTAACTTAACTTCCAAATTTAAAAAAATCTTAAGTCATTAACCATACATATCAAGTTTTATTTTACACTCATTTAAACTTATTACCTATATCTGAAGGAAACCTTTTCCAAAGGCTAAACATCGTTTTAGAAAAATGATTCTTAGCTGAAGATGACTCCTTCCCTGCCAGAATTTGATTATCTCAGTCTTACTATTTGCTCTGTTAAATGTGGAAAAACGATGATGCATCAGAACTACTTATTCCCTTTACAATCTTAAACACCTCAGAATCACATTCCTTTCTAATTTTTTAAGAGCAACAATTTGAGAGATTTCAGCCTTTCCTCACATGACAACCCCTCCATCCTGGACATTGATAACCCTTCTCTGAACCATGTTCAACAATTCAGTGTCCTTCCTAAGGTAAGGAGCTCAAAATTGAAAACAGTCTTCTAAGTGTGGGTTAACCAGTGATCTATAGAATGAAAGTATAACCTCTTTAGACTTGTATTCAAAATTTTACAACCTAAAATTAAAGTTACAAGACTGCTAACAAGAGCACACTGCTTGGATGGCTTTAGAGACTGATGGACTATTACACCAAGATCCCTTTCTTTCATAACATTAAGGATATTCTCATACAAGTTATACCAGCAATTTAAATTAACCCACATTCTTGCATTTATTGTAATTAAAACCTATCTGCTGTATGTTTGGCTAATTTGCTAAATGATCTAAACCCTTTTGTAAATCAGAATCATCTTCTTTTCAGCTAGTAACAACAAAGACCTTTGTCAGCAACTTTAAATAATTTATTGATTATTCCTTCATTTGTCATTCATATAAATCAAAGAGCAAAAATCTTAAGACTGAGCACTGAGGTATCCTCCTCGTGACATCAGTCCAGTTTGTGTGAACTCTGTTGGAACAACGATCTGTTTTCTTCCATCCAACCACTCTTCTATCCATCTTTTTAACTTCCCCCTCTTCCCTCACATATTTTGTTACTAGCCTTTTATGTGGCATCTTGTCAGATGCTTTCTGAAAATCCAGATACACCAAATCTATGCCATCTACATAAGTAACAACCTTTTCAATGAATATCAAAACATTTGTAAGGGAAGATTTTTCCTTTGTGAAACCATGTTGATTATCCAATAAAATACTAAACTTTGTTAAATGACATTGCAAAGTATCTTTCAACAGACTTTCCAACATTTGTTGCATCCTGTTGTCATTTCCACAGTAATGGCCAGCAGTGTCTTTTGATGTAGATATAATCTTTCCATTGCAATCTGTTTATGTAAACAGGCCTGGAGCAGTAGGAAAGAAATTGGATTGAATTGGTTCCTTGCGTACATGAACTGATTTGAATTCACAAATACCAACCTGTATTTTTGACCATTAGAATACAGTATCACTTCATGTTTTTTGTAATATTATTATTCCAGATAAAAGTTTAATATTCTTCCCAAAGGCACAGTGGTTTGTCTGCAGATTCACATGGCTAAAAACTGGGTTTTGATACTTGTGGGTATAACATTAGATAGCCCATTGTGTAGCTTTGTTTGATTCTAAAGAAACAAACAAGTTTAGTACTTGTTAGGGTAGGGTTGTTCTGATTTTACACATAAAATATCAAGTTAGAATTCTAAAGCTCTCACCCTGTACTTTTGTTTCAATATATAGTAAAATATAAAATATCAAACTTCTGTTCTGGACCTATTTATAGGTTAGTCAATGAGGTTGAAGTTTCAGGTTGCAGTGGCCTGGTATTAAATGCATATTTGATCCTTTTTCTCTTATGAATGACTTATCCAAAATACGTTACATAAACAATATTATAATTACATAATTGACTTTTGTTATTTTGGTGTGGTTAGTTGTTTTTGCATTTTTATTTCCTTTTGCTGTTCAGAAAGCATTTTTTCAGGCTCCTGCACATCTTAAAAGAGGAATTGTTTCTGCTCTTTATTATGATTGCATGGTACTTCTTTAAGGACCAAATACTTTTAGTACCTTATTTGCTACATTCAAGTGTTAAAATGCCAAGTGCATTCTTGCAATTTTCTTTCAATTCCCATGACTGGGGATTTTAATTCAGAAATTTAAATGGAATTTCAAAGCAAATTGAAATCTGTTTTTTTATGATTAAACTTTAAATTGACATAAGACTACTTGGATGCACTTTGGAGATATATCCAAATTTTCCTTATCATTTAGTACCTTTGTCATTTCTTTTTTTCTCTGTGGATATAGCTGAATCAAAGAATGCCAAACCACTGAGTTCTTTGAGATTTTTTAAATATCTAGCTAATTTTTAAAAGGCAGATTTTGAAAGAGCTGAATTCTTCCAATATTCAACAAGGCATCATAAAAAGCTAAGATCATTGTGAGGAGCAGAAATGCTACAAAGTATAGTGAACTGTCCTAAGATAGATAAAAAAAACTATTCCAATGAGTCACAGGTCAAAGGCCATGCCATTGCATTTGTTGACTCGCATTCAAAATTTTAACTATTTTATGAGTTTGTCAATTAGTTGGGTATCAAGTTGCAGATTAAATTCAAATTTTATAATATTTCTTAATTTTAAAATTGAATATTAAAAGAACATCTGTATTGATTTTTGTCACATTGTATGTTGAATGTAGCATTAATTTAAGTTAGATATTTGTAATGTCAAAATACTAAGTTTAGTTTCATACAAATTAGGAACTAAAATTACCAGTATTGACAAACTAGAATATAAAATAAGAACCTTGTAACATTATTTGTTGATATGATCATATGTACTGAATTGAAGTGGTCCTGTTCACCTTTCTATTTTTAAAAAGTCCTGTATATATTCTCATTTCAATACATAAATGAATAACCAGTCAAAAGCTCATTGTTCCTCTAGTTTCTCAGCTATTTCAGAGAGCTACAAAATCACTATTCTTTTGAACCAAGATTTCAAGCAGATTGATTTTTCATTTTTTTTGAAATTACCTCTTTTTTTCAGAATGAATACAGCTTAGTTACCATGGTTGTAGTGGAATTGTATGGTATTGATAGTTTGATTTTTGGTTATTTCAAATGCATATATAAAACCAAAAATTTTCTGCATCCACTATGTGCAAAGTTTGAAAAGGTTGAAGCAAGCTACAGCACATGAGTACAAAGGTTGTCATAACTAGAAGATAATTGTTTGCTACACTTATTTACTCTTCTATGATTTAAGAAATGTTTAAAAACTTCTTTGTAAATAGTAATTTATATACATTATAATGTATAGTAACTGAGATGTGATTGAATATTACTAAACAGTAGTTTACCAAAGTGCAGCAAAGACATCAGAGTGGTTGGTAACATGAACCCAGTTAATCAATGTGTGCTGCACACTTCTGTGTAATTTTTGACTGCCATATTTAGTATGTTAATGCATTTATATTAGCAGCACAAGGTAAGGTCTTCTGACAGTCAAGTGGCTTCTATGCTTCTGACATATACCGAAGTTGCACCCAATGTTCTGTCTGGGATACAATGTTTGTACACTTTTTGTAGGCCACCACATAACAAAAAAAAATGCTTTTATATAAAATAACATTCAAATGTGTGGGGATTGCCTAATACAAGTTTTTACCATTTTGCATATTGTTGCAATTGTGGTGTCTGTTTTAGTTGGAGGACTATATCATTATTTACAGAGAATTAGATTTCCTGCCCAGAACATGAGCATGCTCAGCAAGGATTTTTCAGTATAGTCCTTATGAAGGCTATAGTGCAGTGACAGCTCATTTGTATATAACATTATAAAACCTTAATATATATTCAGTTATTTTATTAGTGGGTTCTTTTGATTTATCCGGTGAAAGTAATTAAACCAGTTTCATATACAGAAGGTAGTTTTTCTTCTATGATGCTTTTAGAAGCTTCATTTATACTATTCTAACAATATATACAAAAGGAAATAACATACTTGATTGTCTATAAATAAAAAAAAAACCCTTGTACAAAATTATGCACAGTCATTAACACAAATCTAAATACTTTAACACTGACTGATTCACTATACAAATTTGCTTCTTTAGGTTGACTTCTTTGCTCATATGTATAATCTTAGATTATAGTAGAAAATTTGATGTCAAACCTTCAAGAAATCTCCAGGTTATTTTTCCTTAGTAGTTATTTAGGGATTCTCTTTCAAATTATTCTTTAATTCTTTCACTATTTTACCTTTTGAATATCACAACACAGCCAAAAGACAAGACAGCTGCATGACCACCTCTATTTACAAGAGGGCCAAAAGTACTGAGTCAGAAGAGAGACCATGCTACAGTTTGTATAATATAAAAAGAGAAATACTGAATACAAAGCTACAAACTAAAACTTGAAGCATTCAGAATTGATGCACATCATGCACCAACAGTGTAAAATATTTTTCAGATTTAGCAACTGAAGGACAAACCCTGAATAACTGCTCAGGAAAAATAACCTGAAGAATACTGGAAGATTAGACATCAAATTATTCTACTACATTCTAAGTCAAATATGAATGAACAAGTTGATAAATGTACTAAACTGTCATTAACAATGGAAAGGACAAAAATAAAATTACTGCAATAACTGGTATTACATAAGACTGGATGATCATAATTTTTTTCCTTTGGTTGTCTTATCTTGTAAGAAAACAATCTAGTTGCTCTAAGGAAATTGGTGACTTGTTCTTTGTGTTTATTGATTGTATGAAATTGAAAAGCAATATGAATTTTTTTTTTTCCTAAGAGGTTGGTGTAGCAGCAATATTCACATAATTAGCTGTAAGCAAATTACTGTAAGATGATTCATTTTTGAATGCAGCTGTAAGATTTGCAAGTTGCTTATCTTAAATGGATGCATCATTATTTTGTGGAAGTGTATTTGGGCTGGTAGATTAGGAGTTAATGTGATGTTCTAATTATTTGGAATTATGATTAAATTGACTTGTGTATCTGGTTTTTCATGTTGCAGCTTATGAAGCTGTCATATTTTATGGGTTTATTATACACTTTAAAAGATTATCATTTAGTTATGTCAAAGATGCAATGCTCAAACTTTGTGGAGATAATTTATTTTTGGCATACTTATGTATTTTTGAATAGTGAGTGCTCCATCTTAAGTTTTTTTTGTTGAAGTGTACTTGTAGTAATTTGTGGAGTTTGGGAGATAAACTTCTCTAAGTACTTAATGTTTCTTTCTACAGGTTTATGGAATAATTTTGCTTGTGTCTTTTGTAAATTTAACTGTTTGCCAGGTATTGCATTATAACATGCTCTAGAGATTTTTGCACCTTTGTTATTAAATGGGGGTTAGATGTTCCATATAGTGATGTTTACATGTTAAGGTACGTGTCAAACTTTGGAAAGTTAATATTCTTTAGAGAGATTGTATATAGTGATAGACTTAACACAGCACTTTTCAACACCTGCTTGTAGTGTTGAAAGTTGTGGATACTGCATTGTTTGTTATACTATCAGTATGGTTAAGCAAAAAGCTGGAATTTTAGTACATCTTGCCTCCTCTTATAGTATTTCTCAGTTAGTACTTTACTCTGTTAGCACAACTCCTTGGTGTGGATTCCTGTTCTTTCAATTTAGCTCCTCTGATTTAAACATTTACCCACATGTTTGCTATGCGTGGTGACCCTTGAAGAGAAGAGGATCCTGGCAGTTGAGGGATTCAACCCTAACACACCACTTTGGCCTTGAATTCCTAGGGTCATTTGGTTGGTCCACTTGGGCCAGGGTCAACCAAGTATCAGTGTTGGATATTCTCAATGGGTGTTGTGGACATTGTATCTGATGCTAGTGTTTGGGTATAGTGTTCATGAAAGCCTTGTGTTGCTATAGTGTCTTTATTTGGCATTGTAGTGCATCCTGTCAAATCCCTGTCACACCAAACATGCTTGTTCTTTTAACTGTGGGGGTGTTAATGTGATGGTCAATCCCACTATTTCTCGGTAAAAGAGTAACCCAAGAGTTGTCAGTGGGTGGTGATGACAGGCTGCCTTCCCTCCAGTATTACACTGTGCAAAATTCAAAACAAGCCTTTCTTTTTCTGCTCCAAGATACAAAACAGTCATTCATTCATGTCCTCAGTTGCTGAAATCCTCTTCCAACAACAGAGACCTGCCCAATCAGCCTAGGGCAGGATACATTGAGGTTGACAACCTCCTTTGAATAAAGAAAAACGATATGGTTGGAAACGAAAGGGCTCTCCACTCAGTTTGCATACACATGTATAAAAATGGCTTCTTGGATACAATGGAACTGTTGAAGTTTATATTCTAATCTGAATGTCACCAAATCACCGATACCCTAGCCTATTACCATCCTATGTCTTTCCTTGCAGGAAATATTTCTGAAACCTGCTGATACAGTCACGTTTTGGCAATTGTTTTATACAGAAATGAGAGGTTGTGTGATGGACAGGCGCATGGAGGGGTGGCATTGTTGGTTGATCAGCATGTGCCCACCCTGTCTTTGCCACTTGACACATCCTTAGGGGCTGTAGCCATTCCTGTTTCCTTTGGTTGTATCATCACTGTTTTGTATCATCATAATTTTGATAGAGATTGGCTGTGGTTGATGCTACCCAACCCCCATGCCATGGTGGAAGCTGGATCAAGCTAACTGGCCCTCTTTCACTGCTCATGCAGAATTTAATCCTGTCATCTGTAAGCCATCAGTAGATAACTGCTTAGCAGCAGTGACTGACTGTATTATACAGGCAGCTGTGCAATGTACTCTTGAAACCTTGACACGTTTTCCACAATATCCTCTTCCGTGGTGGAGTCCTAACTGCCCCATGGCATAGAAGGCTCAAAAATGGGCCTGGGATACTTTTCATAGCTATCCTACACTCCTGAGTGTTTTCTTATTGCAAAGCTACATAGTGTTATCTGCTGAGCCCACCGAGGGGAATTGAACCCCTGCTTTTAGCATTGTAAATCTGGAAACATACCACTGTACTAGTAGGGGCCCCACACTCTTGAACCACATCACTTTCTAGCAGGACCATGCACATGCATTGTGGGTAAGACATCAAAGCCAGAAGGAATCTTGCATCAAGTTCACAACCAGCATCTCTTCTACCACCAGTTCCAAAGTCATATAGGATAAGATTTGAAAGTTCAGTGGGCAATATAATTCTGTCCCCCTCTCAATCTTACTCTCACTGGCCAGGAAATAGGTGATACCTGGAGCATCGTGAATACTCTTGGTGAAAGCTTTTGCTGGGTATGTGACACTTCTGCTTCATCCTCCATTTTCTTGGCCATCTAGACTCAGGCAGAGCAATCACCTCTTTCCTTTTGAGCTTATTGTCTCTATCACTATAATTGCCTCTTTTCACTGGTGAAACTCAAACTGGCCCTTCATTGGTCTGGCAGTACATTTGTCAGACCTGATGATATACACTGAGATGCTGAGCAATCTATCTCTTGCTTCTCTTGCTATTCTAGTGATTGTTTTTAATTGGATCTGGTAGGAGAATGTTTTTCCTGATTCATGGTGCCAGGCTGTTGTCCTACCTTTCTCTATGCCTGGAAAGGATTCCAAGATTCCTTCAAACTACGATTCAGTTGCATTGAACTGTCACTGTAAGACATTAGAGAGAATGATTAATAATGCTCATCTTATTTGGTTTCTCGAATCAAACAACCTCTCACCCACCCTGTGTGGGCTTCGACGAAAGCGCTCCACCATGGACCACCTGATTAGTCTTGAAACATTAATCAGAGAAGCCTTTCTCAAACATCTTGTATCAATATTCTTTGACCTTGAGAAGGCTTGTGAAACAACATGGAGGTGTGGCATTTTGCAAGACCTCCACTTGTATGGGTTACATGGTCATTTGCCCATTATCATTAATTTTTAATTGGCATTTGATCCCAAGTTCGTATGGGTTTGACACTTTCACATTCTTTTCTTCAGAAAGTTGGAGTCCCTCAGGGCTGTGTTTTGAGTGTCATACTTTTCAGTATAAAGATTAATGCCATTACTGCATAATTCCCTCTTACTGTTGCAAATGGGCTTTATTTTAACAATTTTCATGTCTCCTGCCAATTGTCAAACATGAGATATATGGAGCAGCATCTATAGACTGCCATCAATCATTTACTGAAGTGGACCACAGCAAACAGCTTTAACTTCTTTCTCTAAAACCATTTGCATGCACTTTTGTCACCAAGGGGGTATTTACCCCATTCCTGAACTGTGTTGGTGAATTTGTGCTACCCATGGTCTCTGAGACAAAATATTTGGGGCTTATCTTTGACTTGCAACTGTTTGCTGTGTGGTGTAAAAATCAGCTTATAATCAAATATACAAAAGCAAGAAACATTATCTGTGTTCTCTTCCAGCACTTGGAGTGGATAGATGTTCTGTGCTAAAGATATATCCTGCTTTTATTCGTTCAAATCTAGACTGGGTCACTGGTCTGTGGCTCTGCCAGGACTTTGACCTTGAAGATGCTGGATCCTGTTCTTATTGGAGACTTTGGCTCTGCACTGGAAGCTTTCTGCATTTCCCCATCTAGGGCTTGTAACATAGTCTCGTGAACCTCCTTTACACCTATACCATTTGCAAGTGTCTTTATTGTATGCTTTAAAACTTTGTTCCTTACCACAGCATTCCACCTGGGGTTGTGTTTTACTTTCTCACTGGACCATGCTTTTTAGAACAACCTACTGTTGTTCCTTTTGGCTTTTGTATCCAGGCACAGTTGGATGAATTGAGTTTGTCCTTGGATAATATTGCTATATCCACTGGTCAGCCCATCCCACTATTCTGAATATAAATTTGTGATGGGTTTGTTGGATGAAGAGATGGGTCTGGTCACAAATAGAATTGTCTATATCACTGTCCTTACCTCAAACTATATGTACAACTTCAGATGCTGAAAGAATTTTGTTGAGGCATTCCACCATGTCACAATTATATTGCAGTTTGCTCCTTAGGCTGAGATGTTCTACTTGCCTACCATCCTACATATGCAATTCCTTTGGTGGAGAGGGGTGAAGTTCTTTCATGCATTCTGGCTGGCATTCCTCCTCCAATTGCAGAGTTGATGGGGAGGGGACCCAATGCCACCAGGTTTTGGATTGGAGATGCACCTCATTTGCAATCCTTCACCCTACAGTCTGTTGGATGTTGGTTTTAGGCAGATCTGGTAGTGTTTGTAGCTGGACACAGCACATTGTTTTCCATTTGGGTGTGACCATCTATCCTCCACCTACAGAATGTACAAAAAGTATATTTGTAGCTTATTTAACACCAAGTTTTACACATACACCTAACTTACTATATAACACAATGCAAGAAACTGTAAATTTACACTAATGTAAAAAGTGCTTAAGTGTGGAGGTGGGCACTGAATTGGTGAACACATTTGATGGCAATGCAGTATTTATAATTACTGAATGAAGTTGGCCCAAAGCTGAACAAGTTTGAATTAATGCAAAAAAGCGTATTCACAGTGGCAATATTTGAGTTTTTGGACACTTGGAATAATGAGAAATAGTAACCACAATTTGAAACTCTAATTTTAGTTCATTATTTTTGTAAGTTGTAACATTAATCAGTTAAGCTGAAAAATAATTAAAAGAATTAATAGTGAGAAATCAGGGTACCAGTGTTTCAATTACTTAAGAAGTTATAATAATTGCAAACACCAAGATTAGTTGATTTACATTTGTGTCAATAATTGATTTAATTGTATATTTGCTCATCTGACTGTACACTAATTGATACTGATAGATAACCAACTTTAATGACCCAGCTCTAAACTTGATTTGTATTGCATTATGACTGACTGGTTCTGGCTATCAAAGGCTTAGTTGCTAACATGTTAGTATTAGCTTGGTATTTGTTTTTTTATGTCCAGAGTTTCTTAATCATTTATATTTCTAAGTGTTAAACATTTTAAACAGTAGTTTCAGATGGTGATGTTTAGTTAATGTCATGTGTAGTGAAGACTATTTAGGTTTAAGATGTTGGTTTGAATGTTTATCTTTTTCCTTTACATGAATCTTCACAAAAAATGTTTCAAAGGGATGCTGTAATCTTAACTAAGATATATTTCATGAATAAGAATGTTCTTCAGAATTTTTCAAGTAATTAGAAGACTGAGGCTTGAATTTGAGTTTTGCTTTTATTATGATTGTGCTTGTGATTTAAAATATTACTTGTTCTGTTAGGTATTCTTAACATTTATACTGCCTAGGTTTTGTGATTTAATTTGACAAAGAAATGCATTATGTAAAAATAATAAACCATGGTAGAATAGGAACTGTAATGTACTTGTGGATAATTGTAGTTGTATGTTGTTCAGTCAGTTTTCTGTTGGTGTGCTAGACAAATATGTTCATGTTTCAAAATATCTAGGAATAGAAGGAATTAATGTACTTCTAATTGGAGAAAAACTAATTTTATTACATGTACATGTTGAGAAATTACTGAAATTGATACTTATGGCCATTTCACAAATCATTAGTTTTTACACTTTACAGACCTTGAGGTTTCAGTTTGTTCAACATGTATTTCTTTTGCTAAAAGTAACGTAGTTGTGTAAGACAGCTAGCTTATCAGTAGTTTGTTTCTCTTTTAGATGAGGCATAACAGTACATAGTTTTGTTTTTTTTCCCCAAGTATAGACTTTTAACTTAACTGTCATTTCTTAACAAATTTGAGATATAATTACTATTTTGGACTCAAGTAACTAATAATTTCAGCATCTACTCAGTTGAAAGTTCCTCAGTTTTGGTCAACTGCTGTAATGATACATAACTGAGTTTGTTCTCGGTACCTTTCTGAATGTCCCAAAATAATTTCTAGCAGGTTTTTGTTATAGCTCACAAGACATCTTTTACACATTACAGGAACTCATTTTTTGTACATTTGATATGTCCTGTTTTTTACAGCTGAGATAATAATTACCCTTTGTATCAGAAGAAACTACAAAGTTCTTGGTTTTGTTGCATTGAATGTTAGTTTTAAAACTAAGTTTTTTGTCATTTAAAGATGGAATTTGTAATTTTTCTTTCTTGCACCATCTTTATGAAAAGACATTGGGGCATTGCTTTCCATCTTTACTTGTCTGGAGCTAAGTGGATGATGTCAGTCTTTTAGTGCTGGGTTGTCAGTCCACTTTCCCAGGCTTGTAATGTATTCATTCTTTGCTTTCTTCTGTCTGTTTTTCATTTGTTATTTTCTCTTAGTATCTGAATTCTGAGCCTTCTTTTTGGATGATATACTCTAGGAATTTTAAGTTTTTCTGATGTTTTTTTTTTTATAAGAGTTTTAGTTTTGCTCTTTCTAGGACTTTTTCATTTGTATCTAATGTTATCCTCAGCATTCTTCAAAGCCATACTCTTGTGGCATGTAACTTTTCCATAACTTCTTTAGTTATTACCCAATTCTCACATCTGTAGCTGAATAGACCATAAATGGCCAATCTCTATCTTCTATGAAGTTATTTTTGAAACAAGTATTAAATCCTGATTTTTTGTCCATATTTATTACATAATTTAATCTTCATCAACAATTTGAAAATTATTCTTAGTGTAATTTCTCAAATAATTTGAAACTGAAAAGCAATAATAATCATGATTACCTAGATTTAAATTTAGTTTTGATAAAAAGGATTTTAATTTTTCCATTATTAATTTATCCCACCCCTAAGTGTTCCATTTTATACTGTTAGGAGGTATTATATTTCAACTAAAAAGTTGTTTAATAATTTGCAAGAATCTTTAACCCTGTTGGTGCTGAATAACAACTTTTAATGTTTGGCATGGTGCTGAATATATGTTTGATACTTCAACTAATTACAGTATCAGTACTAAAAGCGTATCTCTGCAATAACTCAACAAAAGTCCCTGAAATATTCAGTGATTGTACCCAATACTAAATATGTTAAATTCAATACATAAGAATAACAGGAATAAAGGAAGGTCTCCTGTTGCGCTGAGCCTTCAAGTCGACTGAGGTCGCCAACCTCACCGAAAGGGTTAAGGATAATGTTAAATTATTCATAAATAAATTGAAAGTTAATGGTTATAAGGATTGGCATATAGAAATATTTTGTACATGCTTTTATAACATTAATTTATTAGAAAATAAATTCTTGACTATGAAAACTATCTTCTGGAGAACTTAGTTACTTAAGGAAAACCTTGGGTAATTAATGGCTTTTAACTTTATAAAATGTTTATATTTAGATTAATTTCAGTTAGCTGGGTTTAGCTCAGCTGGGTTGTACTTGAAACACAAAGGAATAAGTTGGGAGTTTAAGAACTATTATAATATGGTGTTTAGTTTTGTTTAACATTATTTTGTAAATAAAAGGCAGTTTGAGATTTATACCCTGAAGATGTTTTAGGGCAATATTTCTACTTTGTGAAAATATTAAGGGTAGCTGCCTTCTCACAACTAGCTGCAAACTGAAGGGAGTAAGAGTTCACATATCGTGAGTGTAAGCATTCAACTCGTAACCTTAAGTAATTTTCAATAGCTGCTGGCTAGTTTAACATTAGCATCTGGTAGATGGAATATCCCCAGTGCATTTTTGGTGCTGTGATAACACACATTATCCATTATGGCTTAATGTTTACAACTAAGACTGATAATGGAAAAATTTAGTTTTAGTTCTGTTGTAATGTTTTATATTAAGTTTATTATTGTTTTATAGTGCTGATTTAGTTCCTTATTGACAGTGTGACTGAATGTATTAGCCTGGACAATAATAGTATAACTACATGCAGTTGAACTTTGAGCTACCAAATAAATCATTAGTTTGGCCTGAGAAATTGCACAAACAAAATCTTTTTTATTTCAGTTCTCTTACTTTTGTAAAAGAAACCAACAAATTAAAACACAATTGCACTGAAAATACAAGGGTGGTGTCATCTCTTGTTGCTACAAAGGAACTCTAACCCCCTGTATGCAAAAGCTCAGCACAATAAAGATGTCAGTAGGCTTGAGTGTTGTAAAGTGAATTTTATACATGAGATCCTATTACTTTCTTCAGAGGTGATTTACTTGTGTTAAATTGACCAGTGTGCTTAAGTTCATTATCAACAGGCACATAAGAGCCAGTGAATTGTTCAAAAACAAGGAAAACAATTAAACGAAATTTCAAGGTTTTATCAGTGCTATTGAATTTTGATGGATACCTTACTTGTAGTCTATGATGCACTTCCATAAGAGTTCATACAATTTTTCAGTTGACAGAATGTTCATGAATAACAATAATTGTCAATTTCTACAGAAATTTAGAAATAATTCTTCAAACATAAAATTAGCCAGAGCTGATAGATTTGGGAAAACATTTTAAAGCATAAAAAGAATAAACAGCAGCCAGAAATGATGGATTAAATAATTATAAATGGAAAAGCTGAAATTAAAACTGGAGAGGATTGACAAACATTTAATATTTTTGTTTGAAGAGAAACATTTTTTTTTTTCCAGTGTAAAATTAAACAAAAAGGAATTCTTAAGAACCATGGCACTTCTTTTGGGCATGTTTAGAATAAATTAACAAGATCTTTTTTTCCTTTTTTTTATCAACTATTGTTGTTTGATCAGTACCACATGTGGGGCATAAGTATACCTGATTCTAATTTATTACTCACAAGGATCTCTACCAGCCTATTCTCAAATTGAAATTCTTTTAGGCATGATTACAGAAAATTAATATATGAGATCTTTGAGAAGATCAAATGGATCAAAGATTTGACTTCCTGACTCCAAGTTGTAATTAGATCTCAAATTAGTGAAAAGTGAAAGGAGCATGAGCTAAAATTTTTTACTTGGTGTGCTGTGGCTAAAGAGCTGTCAATTTTATATTTATGCTAGTAAACATAATTGTTTATAGTGGTAAGTACTAGTGTCTGAAAATAAAATGTAGGTTTTCAAAAAGAAAAAAAAACTTTGAAACTAAGATTGAACTGTAAAGTGTAAAAGTTTGGAAATCCCTGGACTTGGAATCTTTCACAGTTAATAAGCAACTGTTAGAGCCTACATATTTCTTTGAATATATTCTGTATCTTTTTTTTTTTTTAAAAAGTATTTAACTTTTCATTGTCTTGATCATTTATGCTATGATGAGTATTAAATGAGTGGTTGGATTGTCTTTTCAAATTTAAAATTAAACTTTTGTCACCAGAGGGGTTCAAATGTAGTCTGGAACTAGTATTGAACAGAAAAAAAGATGATTTAATTAGAATGTCTTTTGTATTATAGATATTATAATTATAGTAACTTTTAATTTTTTCTTTTGATCACTGCAACTAAACTAAATTTTGTTATTAAATGGTGGTTAGTTACTATTTTTGTTTAGTTTAAAATGTTAATACTTAGTGTTTTTCAAATAGCTATTTTTTGTGAAGATAAGCTAAGATTAAACAATCTTTTTAAAAAATATATTCATAAAATTCTCTAATTGGAATGCTTAACATTGCAGGAGAAAATGAAATGGTCGATAATTCCTTTTCTGTTTCTTTGAGGACCATGCTTAAGCAACAATTAGAATTTTATTTTTCAAGGTAAGAAAACTAATGTTTCCAGCATTATCATACAGATATGTTTTAGTATAACTGTTTTATTTCTTTATATAAATTATATTTATTGCAATATTTTCACTGTTCTTTAACTCCTGAATTTTCAATGTACAGTCCAAAGTCCCTAAAATGTAGGATAAATTTCCATATGAAAGCAATTAGTATTGAATTTATACTTTTGATTGCTGTAAAATTTAGGTTTTGGTTTAAAGAGTTAAAAAAAAGCCACAAACTGATGCTGGTTTTGACACATCTTCCAAACTAATTTGAAAAGGGGCATTTTTGTTTTAATTTTTTATTGTAAACCTGGCTGTTAAACAGCTATTTCAGTACAAACAATAACCAGATGAGAATAAAAGCTGTGATAGATTAAAATATGCTATATAACTGCAAAATATTTTAGTAAAGGGAACAATACAAGTTTTCATTTTTGAGATCCACCATGAAAGGAAATAGCACAGAAAAAGCAAATGATGTTTTGGTAGAAAATGGGAAAATATTGGTCAAAAGACAAAGAATGTTAATAGGATACTCAGTTAAAAAAACAAAATATTGGACCTTGGTTTATTACCACAAATTTAAGGTTAAAGTAAGATTTGTAATTGTTTTTGCAAATTTTGTGCATTGTATGGAGAGTCATTGTGTTGAGAAAGATGTTAGAGAAAAGTCATATAGAGAAATAGTACTATATAAAATTATTTCCTGATGTTGCAAAGGTTTGTTGTCCACCTTCATTTAGATTTTCAAAAAAAGATGATTGTGAAGACCATTTAATTACCAAAAACAATTTTGTTTCTAATATTCAAATTTTGCCAATAGGGTTAAATTTACTTTCAATAAACTGCATCTAAATAGAAGCTGACATTTTAGCTTCACATGCCTTCATTAAGGCAAACTCACTATCAACAGCATTGAAATTAAACTTATTTACTGTTGTTCTTGATTTTGACTGAGTCAAGTCTATACTTTTATGAATCTGATTATTTCCTGAATTTTGAATAATATTTTAGATATGAAGGCCATATCCATCATGTTGTATTAAGCTTATTTGTAGCCCTACGACAATATATTTCTGTAAACGTATATTAAAAACGTGATACTGGAATATAATCTTTACATGAATTAGTGTGCCTTCAGCAGACTGTACAACTGTGATTTATATTAAAATACTATTATAAAAATACTTGTATGGATATTTTCAAGTTTGGTACACTGATCTTTACAACCTGCAAATAGGAATCTCATTTTAGTATAAATATAAATATATGTACAGTTATACAAGAACAAAAAAAAACCCCTCAAAATTGATGCATTTATTGCATACATGAGTGAGTAACATTTTTCACTATCCTTAGTTTTTTGTAAATTAGAGCAAAGACTGTTGATTTAGAGCAGCAAAACTATAATAAGGTGAAAGTATGTGCAGGTACAAAAGTATTGGTTGGGCCAAACAAACTAGATTAACAGTTTATATCAAGTTATCAAAAGTCAAATGTAAGGACAGTTATCATAGCTACCTTTTCAGTACAAGTTTAAGTTTTATGAAATTATCTTAAATATCATCTGGAGTCATATTAGCTTGAGTAATTAGCACAAATAATACTTGATACTAATGTATCAAAGTGCATGAGGATGCCAACGAGAAACTGTTAATCTAAGTTTTATGGTGTTAGTATAAATAAAACTGATAACATTTTAGAGTAAAACTACTACATAGTTTTAAAAATCTGGTTAGTTGTGTAAAGGTTTGTTTCAACTAATAGGGTGTGATCCTAAAGTTTATGCTGGTTACTATCAGTTATTACTTTCTTATTTGGTATGGTTTTTGGTTTGTATTGAGAAAAACGTATCTTAAAAACAAAACCACCTGAGGTGTGAAAAAATGTGACCAAGAAAAGATCGAGTGTATAACTTAAAAAAATGAAGCCAAAATTAGTAGCAAACCTGGTAGCTATATTTGTAGCATTGATAGGAATTTTACAGCAAGTATTCATTCAGTAGTTAGCCAGGCCAATGTTATTGAACTTTTGAGCATAATGATAGGTAAAATATATGGCCTAATTTAATTAATTAATGAATATTTGCTGCAACATTCTCATAAATCTGTGTGGCTACATCTTTGGCTGCCAGTTTTGATTTCATTCCTTTAAATTACTTGATTAATCCTTTTTTGGTTGTAACATTTTTTACACCTAAGTTATTTTTGATTAGATTGAAGTAAACAGGTATTAAATCAAATTGAAGAGTGGTTGAATTTTGTCCCTGTTAATTACTGTACATTTTCTTTACTGAAAAGGCAATACTCCAATATTTGGTAGAAGGTTGTATTAATTACTTGTAGGCATTTAGCAACTTACAGAAACACTTCTATTAAATCATTATATTCATGACCAGTTTTTTAATTTTTATACAGAACTACTTTGATTATATAAGGAGTTCCCTTGTCTTTTAAAGACATTTAATCTCTTAAACTTTCTTGTTACATAGTGCCCAGTAATGAGTCACAAAAACACATTTAGTTAATTCCACTAATTACTGCTAAAGTTTCTTAGGTATCTTAGAAAATGAATCCCTTAACTCGTTTAGTTTTAGTTTCTTAAACCGAGTGAACTACAGGGTGGTCGGAAAGTCACTGCAGTTTTGTATTCATATTTTATTTAGTTTATTTCAAGCCAGCAAATGATAGCAGTGTTTAGAAACAAAATAAGAAGGATCCAGGCCTGTATTGATGTCAACGGGGGTCACTTTCAACATTGTTTATAATTGTCATTCATATTTACCTCCTGTATTCTATATTAAAACATGTCTGTTAATACATATGTAAGTGCACAGTGACTTTCCGAACACCCTGTATAACAGAAGTTTGTGTTATGTACATGGATGCCACTTATAATGAATGGCATAAAAGTAAGTCAAGATTTTGTAGGTTAAAAACGTACATGAACAAAAGTTCACTTATATCAAAATTGTGTTTATAGTTTTATTGTATATTATTCTTTATTTCATACCTTCATGTGCTCTTGAGAGAGAAATCATAAAACAAAATACATAAGGGAAAAAAAAGTGTAGAAGTTGTTTCTAATTTTATTTTAATCTTATAGCCTGGTTTATTATTGTAAGAGTTCTAATTTTGTTATATTAATACTGCTAAGTTTCCTTAGTGGCACAGTTGTTAGTCTGCAGATTTTTTTATAATGCTAGAAACCAAGTTTTGCTAATCTCTGTTGGTACAGCACTGATAGCCCACCATGTACTTTTGTTCTTAACTACAAGTAAAGAAACCTATTTTTAACTTTTAGAAGATCAATTTAAAGATTTGTTTAGATTATAATTAATTTTCTTACATAAACTATATCCATTAAATTTTATTTTAACATCCTTTCATTGTCAAACCACAT
Organism: Tachypleus tridentatus; assembly: GCF_004210375.1. NCBI lineage: Eukaryota > Metazoa > Arthropoda > Merostomata > Xiphosura > Limulidae > Tachypleus > Tachypleus tridentatus. Next base: position 91,279,792 of record NC_134827.1, on the reverse strand, counting down.
TGATATTTGATGGCTAAATACTTTAAAGTTTAGAGGCAGAAGTGTTACAAATACAATCAAGTGATATAAATATTTTCTATATCCTTTCACTAGCTGTTTTTTACTTTAAAATAAAATGCAAAATACAAAATTTTTGTTTTCAGGTTTAGTCTAGAGAAACAAATGTATTAGATATGATCAAAATGATAAATATGTTCTTTTTCCTTTAGTTCATTATGTTAAGTAACAATATATTAGGTATAAATGGATAGTTTAATTTTGGATTCAAATTGAAAAGTCCTCATTGTTCTTAAAAGTTATGAAATGGCTAAACAATTCAAGATTTTTCTGTGAATCTGAGACATTCTTAGGTTAAAATGGTATAACTTGGTGCAATATAGGAAGGATCTTTTGAATGCATTTCAAATGAAATTAAGTAAAATAATCAAGCCTTAACAGGTGGACAACAAAATTTGTTCCTACAAGGCTTTCTCTGCATAATTATCCTTGAAGCAAAGTCAAAGGTTAAATGTCTTATTTTTTTAGAAAATTATAAATAACCCTTTTAAATGTGATGATTTACTACAGCTAATAGCATTGGTTTCCATATGCCAGTCAACCTATTGGGGAACTAATTTTTTTAACTGGGCATCTAATTTAGTAAGTCAGATCAGTGGTAATAAAAGTAGATGGTTTTCAGTTTCATATATAGAGTATGTAAAAGCTTTCATTTCATTGCTTTAGTTTTAATGTGTTTTTAAGTCTCATGTGCTTAGGTTTTATTCAGTTAATGAGATAAAATACCTTTGAGAACTTATGATTGGTAATCTTTATATAGGTTAGTTTGTAAAGGAATTGACTTAAATGTCTAGCATGAAACAAAAGTTCTGTATGTGGAAGATATGATAGGAGAAAGTGAACACTAACAACTTGATGTACAATACTATTGTGATTTACAAGTTTTACTACAGAAATATTTGTAAATATTCTACTAACATGTGTAACAAAATGCTCAAGAAACCTTTGTTGAAACTAATTCAAAGTTCTCTGTATTTGTGCTACATTAGGGATTTTATTGAGAAAACTATTTTTATTGTTCTGCTCAAAATTCACTTTTACATGCATCTCTGAAACCGTACTTTTGTTATTTTTATAGGAAGAGGTATATGTTTAATCAACGATATTAGTTTCAAAGATGGTTAATTTTGTTTTGCTGTGAAATTGCTTGCCTGCTTGATTTTTCTGAAGAGTATTAATTTTTTTTTTACTTCAAGAAAAGATAGCAGGTTAAACATTGTACCCTTTTTTGAAGTGAGTGCTATGTTTTATTTATTTATCTTCAGAGAAAACCTAGCCAGTGATACTTACCTCCTTTCTCAGATGGATAGTGATCAGTTTGTTCCCATATCTACTGTAGCAAATTTCAACCAGATTAGGCGACTAACCAATGATTTAAACTTAATTACTGATGTTTTGAGAGGTAAGTTGATTCATTTGTTTCATATAATAAATTGTTTTCCAAACTAGCTAAATGCTTTTTTGTTTATAATAGTGATGAAAAATGTTTCAACTTAAAGGAAATTATTATATATTAATAGCATTTTAAATGTATAAGTTTACAGTGCTTTTTTTGCTAAAGTACATGTATAGAATTTCAGATTTTGAACAAATGTTTTCGAGAAATGTTCATTTTGGCAAACATAAAATTAGAAAGTTGGTGAAAGTTGTGTATAATTCACTGTAGTGTTACATAATATACTTTTCTTTACACAATAATAATAGGTTTATATTTCAGTATATTCCATCAAATGATGATTAGATCTTGTGTTCTTTTAAGTTATGTTCACAATGTTGTGAATGATGTTTTTTACATAGTTAAGCTTAGTGTTAGTTTCTCAACAATATATAGTACACATTTATTATAGGTTTCACATCTTGAGTGAATAGAAAATATTACTTTTCAATACTGTGTCCCATGGAAATTAACTTGTTAACAAAAGTGGTGTTAACATTGATTTAAATGGTTTTGGCATAGCCTGATTATACTTGTGAATTACATTTTGAGTTATTGTTATGAATGCGTAAATGCTCTTAAAACTAAAACACAGGCAGCTAAAGAAAAAACGGGTACATCTGTAAAAGAAATAATAATGCAGTAGTTAGAATGGAAATGAGAAATTAGCAGTGTTTGCTAATTAGTTAAATGATGGCTCCATTATTTAAATTCAGTTAATAGATTAGTTGTGTTCTAGAACCTGTCGTATATAAAAGTGAAAAAATAACTTGGCAGTGGGTGTTATCATCCTTGTTGTCTTCTTTCTAGTCTAAACAATACCACATATATTTAGGTTAAAATTATTTCAGTAAGTAAATTGAGAAAAGAATTGGATGAAGAACTTAATTCTAAAATGGTAATATATATTCAAACAACTAAAAATCACTACAACATCAAGTAATTATTAATACCTATCAGCCACATCTTATGAACTAACTTGTTGAAGCTCATGCCAGGATTTTATTCAGTCTAGTTTCTTTATAGTTAGATGTTATGCTAACTGATTGTTACCCACAAGCTGTTCATGTGCATGACTTGTGAAATGTTTATATTTTACTTACTATAACTAATCTAAAGAGATCCCTAATTTTACATTTCAGTCACTTCATAACAAATAGAGAAAAGGCAAAACAAGAATGAAGTACTTTTTTATGTTAACTGTTGGTACTTAAACCTGTTTTGTTATACTAGAGTAGTAATGCACAAAATTTTTATTTAATTAGATAATGCACCAAAGAATGTATAAAATGCAAACAATTCCTCTAATTCACAACTTTTCTGGCTTTCTAACTGTGCAATAAGAGCTGTTACAAATTCATCGTAGCTACCAGTTATCTTTCTTGTGGGAGTGAAGCTTGTACAAAAGTGAAATTGACAATTTTTTATTCAAAACATAATGTAAAACAATACATCATTTGATAGATAAAATCTCTGGCTCACTGTTAGGGGTAGATAATGTAGAATTAAACATGAGAGAATTAACAAATCCCGAAAGAGATGATGTAAGTGGTAGGTATGGCAAGAGGGTTCTAATCTTCTATTTGATGGTTCTGTAACCAAATAGAATTGAAGGCTATAAAGAAAAGTTATGGTTTCTCTGAGCAGTGATGGTTTTATAATGAGTAACTTTTAATTCTTTACTTACTAAAGGGCTAGTGAATAAAGCAATTTTTTAAAATATTGCCTTAAAATTCAGAACTTGCATACTGTTATGACACTAATCATTAGCTACAATTTTATGCTATACAAGTTGGTAAAATGTAAACAAAAAGTAGGTTAATAATATCTTAAACATATGCTACTAAAACCTCATGATGCACAGTAAATGAAACCCAGGCAGATAGTGTTGATAAAATTAAATCCAATGAGGCAATACTGTTAAATCTTTAACAACAAAACTAGTTGTCACTAATTTTTGCTTGAGTATTGTAGTAGTTGACAGTTTCTTATCTGCAAAATGCTACCTTCAAGTTTTTAACTGAAGGGTCACGTTATTTGTTATTTGTCATAATTTGTCAATTACTAAATAGTCCAATTAAGCATCTCTATCACCTACTAATGTATAATCCACAAATACATTTATCACATTGGCTGCCACATAATAAATTAGTAAAAATAAAATTAAACATTTAAAAGGTGCAGAGGAGCAGTCCCAAACTTGTATGCTATAAGAGAGATTTGGCTAGTTTGTTTAGTTGTGCATTGTGCAAGAATTTCAGCTAATCTGAGCTTCACTGCAAGAGAAGTTTTCTCAAGTATATTCGTGTGTTGTTATTGACATTTTGAATCATTAAGAAGTATTAGCATATTGGCACAAATCTAGACCATAGGGTAAACTTTGTTTCTATAATCCACTTATTTGGATAATTTAATGTTTCATATAGCATCATGTTGTTACCAGTGAGATAGAAAAATATCATTATGCTACCAGATACCTATTGAAATAGTTTAACTGTAATTTTCCTGAAAATATTGATGAGGAAATGCAATGTGCAACCAACCCAAACCCTTTGGACAGTAATGTGTGTGTGTGTGTGTGTGTGTGTGTGTGTGTGTGTGTGTGTGTGGGTATATATGCAATAGGATATTTTATTGTGCTATTTATGAATGTTCTTATCATTCAGTATGTTATTTCAATAACAAAAATTCCATTTTTGTTTTTTTGGCAAGGTAAACTTAATGCTTTTTTTGACAAATATTTGATTTTCAATGCAATGAGTTCATCCAGCAAATTAGTGCATTCAGCTTTGCTGAGTAGTTGCTGGGTGCCACTGTTATTTGTTATCTTTTTGAAGACAATAAAAGAGCACTGTAGAAGTGAGTGCTTTTTAATATAGAATAGTTGCACAGTTGTGCAAGGTGAGTTACGAAATCACCATCACATTCAGAACCTATCTCAAGAGTTTTAATTCTTCACTTTGTCAAACAAATCCTTTTGGCAAGTGTCTCTCTTTCATTTAAAAGGGATTACAGGGGTTTGCTAGCTCTCCAAAGTCCATCAAGAAGCTACATTTAGGGGACAGCCTGGTGGAAACATCTACCCTGAAATAAAAGTGATCTCCATTTGAATTTCAAGGCCACTGGGATATACCCATTGAGGTTACTTCTAATGCTACTCTGAATTCCTCCCAGGGAGTGATTAAGAAGGATTTGAAAAACATCCCTGAGTCAGAGATCCTTGCTATTTCTCCAGCTAAATGTTTCTGCTGTGTACAGTATTTCCACTTACAAGGATAAAAGTATGCTGCCAGCCAGTATCTTAATTTTGATGTCTACACTACCACATCTACCTGTCTCTGTCCAGGCAGGTTATTTGAACTGTAAGGTTGTCATACATTCCTAATCTTTGTTTTCAGTTTTGGATATTCAAAGCATTGTGTTATGGTTCTTTGCATTCAGGGTGGTGGCAAAAATCATGTCATGAATGCAAACTGGAACTGCACTGTGTTAACTGTTGTGGTTCTTATCCTTCTTACTTTTGTTCTTGTTCTAGGTTGGTGGAGGAAAAAGAGGTGTAGCATTTGAAAACAGTTAAATAACTTTCTTATCTTGAGGCTCAGTGGTTATTGTCCCCAACTTCATCTTGAACATATGCTGCCTCACAATATTCCACTGTTACAGCAGGAGTGTAGACAGACCTATGCCTCCAACAGAGTTGTTTTCTAACCATGTGAAGAGTCTTTTGCTCTCTGAAATTAAGCAAATTGGCTTCTACTCCTGTCTTTCTTCCAACCATCCCTTCCAGTGACTGTTTGGGTCCACTTCATTTGGCTCTAGCTTCTGGGATCTACTTAGGTTTATATTCTTTAGCTGCAAGATGTAGAACAATTATTTGTTCACACCCTCAGTTCCTCTCCATCTACTGACAGAGGCCTGCACTCTTGGCCCAGGCCAGAATTGATAATGTTGACAGGCCTCTGTCTAATAAAGACAAATGGTATGGTTGTGAACCATAGGGTTCACCACTCAGTTTTATTCAACCTAGGTAAAAATGGCTAATTTGATAATTTAGAAACGTTAAGGTTTCCATTCTAACATGGATGACATTGAGTCTTTGATTTATTCTTATCTTGTCTTTCCATCCAGGAAACATTTCTGAAACTTGCTGATACAGTCACCTTTGACAATTTTCTTTATATCAGAATGACAGGTTGTGTAATAGACAAGTGCATGGAGGAGGGGCAATGCTGGTCAACCACAACATGCACACTTTGTCTTTTTAGCTACAAACACCCTGTGGCTGTCAGTCTGTTTCTTTGGGTTGTATCTTCACTGGTTCTTCCTACCTGTCTCCTAGAGAGACTTTTTATACCTAGGAAATTTGGGACACAATCCACTCTTGGGTAGTACTGGTACTGATATTGATGGGAAGGGTCGTTTTGTAGTTCTCTCTGATCACAACCTTTTTCTGTTAAATACTGGTTCTTGTACTTCATGCACCCAGTCAGTTTTTACTGCCATTGATCTATTTGCTTTCCTTCATTTTTCTCTCGACTTTCTTGGAGGGTTGACAGTGACTTGTGGAGAATGATAATTTTCTTATTGTTTTGATGGAGATTGGACATGGTCGATGCTATCTGATTCACATGCCTTGGTGGAATTTGGACCAAGCTAATTGGCACTCTTTCACTGCTCTTTTGGAACTGATTCTGCCATTGCCTGTCTGCCATTGATAGAAGATGACTGTGTGGTAGCAGTGAATGGCTGTATTGTAGACAGCTTTTCATTCTGTACTTAAGTCCTCAATGTGTTTTCACAGTATCCTCATATATGGTGGAGTCCTGCCTGACAGGAGGTATAAAAGGTACAAAAGCATGCATTCGATACTTTTTTGCAGGTATCCTACTCTTTTGAAGAGCAGTGCTTTCCAATGGGCTTGTGCCAGTGCATGGCAGGTTAAACACCAAAACCAAAAGGAATTTTAGATTAAATTAACAACTAGCATCTTTACTACCACCAGTTACAAAACCTATGGGACAAGATTTGGAAGGTCAGTGGGAAGTATACTTTCCATCTTGCTTTTCAATGGACAGAAAGTTGCTGATGTCCAGAACAATTTCCAATAATTGTGGTGAAACTTTTCTCATACGTCCTGCACTTCTGTTTTGTCCTTTACCTTCTTGGCTGTCAAGTTTTGGGGAAGAGTGATCACCTCTTTCCTTTCAGACCAGTTGTTTCTATGATTATGCTCTCCACTTTGCATTGGTGTAACTTGAGCTTGTGTTTAATCAGGTTGGTCCTGATACTTATGAGATGCTGCACCATCTCTTTCATGTTATTTTTCTGGTTTGTTTTTAACCAGATCTAGCAGGAGAATGTTTTTTTCTGATACTTGCTACTGGGCTATTGTCCTCTGTTTTTCTAAGCCTGAAAGGATTCAAATATACCTTCCAAATATCTAGTCGCTTTGAATAGCTGTCTCTGTAAGGTCTAGGAGAGTATGGTTAATGCTTGTCTTGTTTGGTTCCTGAATTCAAACACCCTCTTCTCAACCACCCAGTATGGGTTTTATAAGGGAAAACTTTCTTGAGAACATTTTGTTTCCATGTTCTGATCTTGAGAAGGCTTATGACACTATGTGGAGGTGTAGCATTTTGTGGAACTTTCTTTCATACAGGTTATGTGGCTATTTACCCATTTTCATCTGGAATTTTTTACTGGTCAGGAAATTCCAAGTGTGTGGGTTTCACACTTTTCTGTTCTTTTTCCCAGGAACTTGGAGTTCCTCAGGTCTGTGTTTTAAGTGTCACTTTTTAATATCAACATTAATGCAATTGTTACAAAACTTCTTACTGTTGCAAATGGGCTCCATGTCAGTCACTTCTGCATCTTGTGTTGGCCATTTAACATAAGACTCTTGAGCGGTAGCTTCAGATTATCCTCAATCACTTGAAGTGGACCACAACAAAGTTATTTTTTTTCTCCAAACCTATTTGCATATACTTTTACTGTAAAGGATGTTTACATCCTGATCCTGAATTCAGTTTTGGTGGTGTTCTTTCTGTGGTCCCTGAGGCAAAGTTATTGAGGCTAATCTTTGACTGTATGCTGCCTTTCATTTCTTGCAGTAAATTGCTATGTGTCAGGTGTCAAGGCACTGAAAATCTTCTGATCTCTTTTCCACCTCTTGGGGAACAGATCAGGTTTCCATGCTCTGAATCTATTGTGCCCTCATTTGCTTCAAACTGGACTGGGTCTGGTCTATGGTTTGCCAGAATGATGCCCTTTAAGATGCTCTAAGTCATTTGTTGTGTGGGGCTTTGACTCTGCATGGGGGCTTTCTGCACTTCTTTGGTATAGAATTTGTACATACCCTTCCTTTTCACTATTGGATGTAGCTGTCTGAATTGGGTTTGTCATTGGATAACATTGCTCTTTATTGATCAGCCCATCCCATCATGGCTTATCACTGTCCCCACCTATGACATTTCTTTAAGTCATCTGAGGAAAACAAATACTCCCTGTCTGAAGTGCCATCTTCTCTTTGTTGAACATTCTTCAAACTACCCTTCTGTTTCATTTTATACAATTGGTTTGAAATCAGGTGACTCTGGGATTTGCTATGGTTTGTTGTGACTTGGTGTTTGCTCACAGAATCCTTTCTACAGTTTCTGTATTTACTGCCAATTAGCATACCATTTCTCTTGTCCTGGATCATGTAGAAGCTATCCAGTACACAGATTGTACCATTTATACCAACTCTTAGTTCTTTTCTGGCACCTGAATCACTTAGTAAAAGTTCTTGCCCTGTTATCATCAATATTCAACAAAGACTGGTCCATTTTTCTCTATCTTCTGTTTGTCTAATTTTTCTGGATACCTGGCTACATTGCTATTTGCAGGAACATTTGAACTGACACCATGGCAAAGTCTGTCTGCTTTGGTGCTTTCACAGCTATGTCCATCTCATTCTGTATTGAAGGTTCGACTTCCTGCTAGTTGGCAGTCTGTGGGGTGAGCAACATTGTAATGTTTTCCATATCAAACTTTCTGTTCTTTCACTGTTTTGTATCTCTAAGAGTAAGGAGGAGGAAGTTGTCCTAAGTAGGCTACACATTATCAGTTTTTAACTCGTCTTTTTTTTTTTATCTGGGACTGATCCACCAATGTGTGGCTTTTGTGACACTCAAGTCCCAATATCTCACTGAAGGCACCATTTTAGATTTAGTTTTTAAGAGTTTATCCTTGATGTTGAACAGTGTCATTGACGATGGGGACACTGTCCAACTTGCTTGTTTTAAATCTTTATCTGATTTTTGGTCTGTATTGGTTTAACTTGATTTTTTTCTACCTTTTATAATACTTGTACCTTTTTTCTGCATGTTTGGTGTAGATAGCCTAATTACTTTGCACCAATAAATGCCAAACAAAACCAACCAACTAGCTCAAGTTTTCAAAAGAATAGTACAGATAAATGGCTATCGTTGCCAACTTTTCAGCACAAATTTAAATTTTATGAAAGGTACCCTAAATAAAGGGAATTTAATGTAATGTGTGATATTAACTTAAGCAGTCAGTGAATAATTCATTCTTGGTTGGTTTTTCTTTTTTTACATTAAGTAATGATCAACTAATACATTTTTATCTTTAGCTGTTGACCTTAATTCAAATTGATGTAGTTTGAGTGTTTTTCCTTGGAGGCTGCAATTCCAGAAAACTGAAGTGTTTTGTATCTGTATTTTGTCTTAATTGTAATGTCTGGTACAGGTTCAAAGACCGATGGCTGTGTTCAAAAGGAAATTTATTGAGTGTATTTGACAGCAAATTTACCTTTTTTTATACTTCTATGATATTACTGTTATTTATTACATTTACATTTTATATCTCAATGCAATTTTTATTTTTCTAAATTTTAATATATAGTGTTAGTTTCCAGATACATGCATGAATACCGTGATCAAAAGAGAAAATGAAGGGATAGACATTATGATAACTTTTGAAAATCTGTCAGATTTACAGTTTAAGTTATTTCCTTTTTCCTTCTTTGTTTGTAGTTTTATAATTTATAATTTTGAAAAGATATTCTAGTTTTAGTATGTAACTTGGCAGGCTTAGTTACTTTTATAGGGCATCTTTCTAGGATTGAATCGTAGGTTATTTATTCTATTTCCTATAACCATTTTAACACAAATCTACAATTTATTCTGTATCAGAATCTCCCAATGTACAAGTTGATCAAGCTGGAGAAAGAGTTCGCCCAAACTACAAACGCTGTGTCCTTATCTTAAGAGAAATTCCAAGAACAATGCCTGTGAAGGTACAATAACTTCATACTTTAAAACTAGTGGCCATAAAGTTCATAAATAAAGAATAGAATGTGATTTGTATTTCTTTGATTTCTTTTTATTGCCATGGCCTTTAACAATCGAGCTATGCATTATTTTTGTCAGTTTTGTTTTTAGTACATATATTTCATTGTTGTTTTTGTACTTTAATCCATGTTAATTCATTAACTTGTATAAAACATTCACTTTTATTTTAAATTCTATACTTAGTTTTGAGTTAAATTTAGTCTTTAGTTTCATTACTGTGGACAAATGTACACTCCTTGAGAACTTACTCTTCCATTTTATCTTCTCTATACATTGAGGTCAGCTAGGTTACATGTAACCATTTTGTAGAACTGATTTCTAAAGAATTTTGTCAAACTTAAGAAAGGAATACGTAGTTAGTGTTTGTGGCACAACCACATTCTAGTGAAAATTATATCCCCCTTTTACCCAAGGAGCCATTCCTTCCTCTAAAATTACACATTATTTATTAGGAATAAAAGTGTAATATTTTTCTAAGGAAAAATTACCAAATAAAATTGTATGTGTTGTACAGAAGAGTAGCAGATAATATGGTTGTTAGTGTTTGTTTTAATGTTTATAAATTTATATATTGAATGCATGCTTTGTGTGTGTGTGTGTGTGTGTGTGTGTGAGAGAGAGAGAGAGAGAGAGAGTAGACATGCATGTCTTATGTATTAGTTTTGGTTTTACTATAGGTGTAGCTCTTGATGCATTATTTTTTTATACTAAACATTCAAGTGAGAAATTCTAAGACAAATGATACAAGTTTGAAGCCAATTATTTGGTGGACAAAAAATAATGCAGAAATACCTCCATGGTAAACAACTGTTCTGTACAACTAAGACAAAGATGTATTGGGTACAATGGAAATAATTATGCTTATATACTAGGGCATGTTATTTTGGAAATGAAGAAAATACCAGAAGACAGAAATAGTGATTACAGGTGGTACTTCCACAAGCTCTGTATTCTGAAGCACTCTTACCATCTCCAAAGTCTTCCAACAGCTGAACATTTAGGTGTTAAAAAGACACTAGAACAACTAAAACTTTTGAGTTGAATGCTATTTAGGAGAATTGATGTAAAACATGAAATGTACTGTGAGCAGAAAAATCCATGGGCAGCTACAGCAGCATTGTGTTGGAGTACTACTTTGGAGTACTGCTGCTGATGTTTTTGGACCTCTGTCACAGATTAACTGTGGAAATAAGTAAATAATGGTTGTGACAGGCTCTTTCATCAAATGGCCAAAACTAAAAGTATATGCTGCTGTTAACCAGGAAGCAGAAATATCTAAAAAGGAAACATGGTTGATACAAACTTGTTTTAAGATTTGGTGTGCGAAAGGAACTTCACTCAGAAGTTCAGTCACCTGTTGAAGAGCACAGTTTTCATGTCAGAATCACTTCCAGAGGATTGAGAAGGATAAAGCTGCCAGTGGATGCATTCAACCACCAACCTAGGGAAGAACTTCCTCAGTTATGTGACAGTATTTAAAAAGGGACAAGAGGCAATTCCATGTGTATCATAACCTTGAAAAATAAAACAAACATTTTATTAAGAGACAAATTAACCTAGTATTTTATTTTTGAATTGGATTGTTAAAGAACTTTACACTCTGGGAAAGAGGCAGTGTTGAAAGCTGTGTTTTCAATATTTTAATTTAAGTAGAGGGTGCATGAGTTTAAGAACTGATAAATTTGATTGGCATTATCTAGATAGGTGTATGCATATAAAAATGAATAGTTTGATCCAGTGTGAAGTATTCATTTAAGTAGTGAATCAGAATTCAGAGATATTAGTGACAATATATATTCAGTGTTTCTGTTAATTTAACTGATCAGTTAGCAAAGAAATTCTGTTAAAGTAAATGTTTTGTGATTTTAAGCTTATAACTGTGTAAAGTTAAAAGCAACATTAAGACAGTAAACTTGTTTATTGTTACATGAACTGGGTTTAACCTTATGTTTACCAAATAATCCAAAAGAATAGAACCAACAATAAAACACATTACAACAAGATGATTAAAAGATAACACTAGCTCACATTTTGTTTTATTCAGTGTTAGGGTTGCCACCTGTTGCATATTTTAAGGAATTGTTCCTTATTCAGAGTAAAATAGTGTTCCATTTCGGTTAACGAAAGAATGAGTTATTCCTTATTTTGCTTCATTGTTCATTTTAACATTAGTTTCCAACTTCACAAATTTGCCACCTGTTACATATTTTACAGAACCGTTCCATATTCAACAGAGAAATGCAGTGTTCCATTTCAGTTAAGGAAAGAATGTGAGTTGTTCCTTATTTTGCATCCTTGTTTATTTTAACATTAATTTCCAACTTAAAAATACACCAAAAAATATCAAACACCAACAGAATTATTTCTAATTTAGAGCTGTTCAGGTGGCAACCCTAGGTGTCGTGTATATCTGATACATGCAAAGTGTTGGAAATGCTTATTTGCTGAATTTAAAGGAAAGGCTTATTAACAGCAGTGTAGTTACTGTTTGTTCTGTAAAGTTGGTTTGTCATCCAACTTCATTTGCTTAAATACAAGTCGAATAACTCAGAATAATATTTTATTGTAGTACTTAAAAACCTGAACCAAAATATGGAAATATTTATCACAAAACTATCCCTTCTGGTGGCAACACATGTGATGAATGTCAGCCTTGGTTGTATTTATACAACCAAATGAATGTCACAAATATGTAAGTTGTAAGTAGTTTAAATTTTTGGATCAGCATCAAGTTGAACATGGTTTGTTTACTGGTTGATTTGTTTGCATTCATTAAGTGAAAATTGTATCTTATATAAAATTCATTCTGTGTATTCATAGTCCAAAGATAATAGCCATATTTCCCCCAAAATCAGTCTTATTATTTTGCAATAAAGCCAAATTATATCATGTTATGTGGAAAAATTTGGTAAAAGTTTGTATGAGTGGTACCATTATTAAAAGCCAGTCTTGGAATTCATTTGCAGTAATGATAGTGAATGTTGTGAATGAATATAATTAGTTTGCTTAATTATAAATTATAAGGATTTCACTTTTAAGAGCAAAATGTTAAGTCTTGATGAATATGTGGACACTAAGATCGATATATCAACAAATGTTAGCTATATATTAGATAACTAGCACTGCAGCTGAAAACATCTTCGTTTGGAATATGTATGAAAGATATCGTATCAAGATAAAACATCAAGGAGTCTTTTGGGTTTTGATATCAATTTTACACAAACCTTTGTGATTTTGTAGTGAAGCACACAATGGAACTAAAAACACCTTTCAATAGATAGAATGCAGTGGAACATTTTATTATATTTCAAGTGTGTTTCTGTATTTTGATACTGGATAATTCATTGGTTGCTCTACTACATTTTGTAATTTTTCCTATGTTAAATTAGTCTGCATCATTAATAGGATAATGGAAGATATTTTCTTCAGTAGTGAAAGGTTGAAGTTAATTGCTTACTCTACCAATAGAATTAAAGGGATTTACTTTAACATGATTTTTAATATAGTAAACATCTGTTTCAAAAATATCTATCATATTCCTCATGATGTGTTCACTTTGTCATCATCACTCCCATCATTGCATTGCTATCTTCAGTTAGGGCCAAAATATCATTTATAACATTTGTACCATCAATTTTCATCTTGTGCAACTTACCATTGATATTCAAAATATTCTTATTTTAATTCAACCAGTCATTTTATTCTGTTTGCTGCATTAATAGTATTTTCAAATGTACTTTTTAGTTGCTATTCCTCATGTTCCCAATTCAATTCAGTAGAAATTGATAAACCATCACACAACAGTGATGAGAGTGTTAAATATTTTGAAAATGTAAGATTTTTACAGTTGACACAAGTTTCATTTTGAACTAGAATTATAGCTTTTTAACATGTTTTGCTACAATATGGAACCCATTTTTCCATTTCAGCTATCCTTTTCTCTAAACTAAAACTATTAATAACTAATTTTTAAAAAATAAGTAAACAAATAAAAACCTTAAAGCCAAATGGCTTAACAAGTGACCTATACAATAAAATTAATCTTTTTAAACTTTTATTCAATGATTGTTTCAAGATCCAACCTAAAATCCTATTTGCTCTACCACTAGCAACGGCATTCTGATTGGATGGTTTCAGAGACTGATCAAATATTACACCAATATCCCTTTCTTTTGTGACACCATTAAAGTTATTCCTATCAAAATTATAATATCCCACATACATTGTCTTGCATTTATTTTTATTGAAACATTTATTTGCCCCCACTCTCTAAGTGATCTAATTCTTTTGTAAATCAGCAGCATCTTTTTCATAGCTAGTAATGCCAGACATTAATATCAACTACAAATATTAGTAATTTATTGAACATTTTATCACAACATTGATTTAAATGAAAAAGAGCAAAGGTCCAAAGACATCTTGAGGTTATCCAACTTGTAGAATAAGTCCATTCTGAATAAACTTCATTTGTTAAAACCCTCTGCTTTCTTCCACCTAGCCACTCTTCTATCCAGTTTCTTAACTTATTTACCACATCTGTAGAGAAGTTTCTTTACAAGCCTTTTATGTGTCACTCTGTCAAATGCTTTATGAAAGTTCAGATACATCAAACCAACATCTTTACCCCAACATACATAAGCAGTAACCTTTTCAAAGAAAGTTGAAGTACTTATCAATTTTGATCTATTTGGAACAGCCAATGGTCTAGTGAAGCTGAAGATAGGTTAAATTGTCATTGTTTTTGGCTGATATTGTTTCAAAAAGGAAATCTAAAATTCCAATTTCTGAGGCAGGTCATTTATTTTATTCTGAGCAACATGAATTTACCTAATTTGCAGGTACAGGAAGTATTAAAACAAATATATTGAATAAATCTTTTAAACAATTAACTCATTATTTGTAATTTGCTACATTTTAATTTTTGTCTATCATGATCATCTAAAAATTTGAAAGATTTTTTGTGCTGTTTGTTTTCCTATTCTTTCTTTTTAATTGTTAGTTATTTTTTATCATGAAGGAAATTCAAGCTCTGTTTGCAGGAGAGAATTGTCCCAAATTTTTGTCTTGTGAATTTGCCCACAATGATAGCTGGTACATAACATTTGAATCAAATGAAGATGCTCAGAAGGCATACCGCTATTTGCGTGAAGAAGTACGTACTTTCCATGGAAAACCAATCATGGTATGTGTGTGAAGGCATGTATTAACTGCATTAACTTGGCAAGTGTTACATTGCATGGTTTGTATAAAAGCAAATATTGCATGGCAAAAATCAAATTAAGAAGTCTGTTAGAAAGCTTTGTTTGTGGTCGTGGTTAAATTTATTCTTACAAGTGGAATATTAGTAAAAAAAAATAAATAAATGCAATCATGATAAAAGTAATATAAGCTTTTTAAAGTATTTATTTGATGTATATTTTGTTTTAATGGTAGTAAGTTTTATAATGTATTTTGCTTCATTGCATCCATATTATGCAGATACAGTATGTAATACATTTCTTTTATTAATGTAATTATGATTTAAACTAATATAATGATTTACCACTAAGGTAACAATGGTATTAAAGTCACAAGATTTCATGAAGTTCTGCAAGTTTAAATATTGAGCTTTTACTTTATTGAGAATTAACATAAAACTCAAACAGGCTGTTGCTTGTATGTATTTAAACAAAAACTGTTATAGGCCTATTCTGTCAATGTGAGCATTAAGCCATGGGGGGAAAAAAATCCTAGTTTATTCAGTAACAAATGCTTATGACAAATTTATAGAAGCATATGTAAGTTTTATCTCCTTTTATAGAGACTTGCTTTCAACACCTAGAATTATCTAGTTTCAGACTGCATAGCTGTTGACTTGTTTCATCTTTGAAATTATGGAAAGCTGTTTGTTGTCACAAAAAGAAATTCGTAGATCTCTGTAGGGTTACTCTTGATAAAGATGGTTAGTTTTAAGAAATAGAAGCTTGGAAGGAAAACTAACTTTTAATAAGTGCAGATATACAGGGCTGATTGAAAGAAAAGGATGAATTTGTAAAATAAGCTAGTTCAGATCTAGACTGCTAGAATTTATAGTAAAGTTTTTAATTCTTAGATATGAGAACTTTAATACATAATTTTTATTTTTTATTTTAATACTTATTGAATTCAGTAGCTGTAAAGTCTTAATTTTTCACCCATGGCTCTCAATCTAATAGTTTCTTCTCAAAAGTACATAGGTTGCATAGGCCTAAAAGTTGTGATTAAAGTAAAAAAACTTAAATATGAAGCAGAGAAGTTTATTTGGCTAGAAATTGGATTTGTGTTTGAACCTTTTATATATTAATGCTTCAATTTACCTTAACAATAGAGCTTGGAATTAAAGTAACTTGGGAATGAAAAACATCCACCTGAGATGAGATCTCTTGAATAATTGAAGGTATGCCCAACAAACATAGGAACATCTGTGATGGAAAAGCTGATATAAATACGAATTCACTTTTTCCAAAATTTGACTGTTGGCCAATGTAATTCCTAATCAGTTTAAATTTGAGGTTATTCATGTTAATGAAACTAGTTGCATATAAATAACCAATGATTTTCCAAGGTGCATTTTCATTATTGTTCTTGTTTATTCACTTAAATGACAATAATTGTACAATCTTGTATTTTTAATTTTTGTCTTATAGTTTCTTAAGTATAGATATTATAGATATTTAAAACACGTTTATTTGAATAGTATGCTGCATGTTATTAAGAGTTTGGATGTACATTTTTAGCTAACAGGGTTTGCATGCTGTTGCACATTTAAGACTTGATCTCTAAAACCCACTTGGTGGCATTAAAAGCATGAGCTCATGACAAATCAGTATTGGCAATAAAGACCATTCAAGACCTTCACAAACTTACTTATACCAATACAGTAGAAGCGCACAAAATATTGATGTAAAAAACTTTACTATTTCAACTGGAGATATATTAGGTTGAGGAATAATTTGTGAGCATTTTTAAATAATTTCATTCAAGCATTACATGCAAGACTATACAATACTTCAGTGCATGAACACATTACACCCAAAACATTTATTATGATACTTTATTTCATGTAATACCTAGGTATATAGTATGCATTGTTTTAAACGAAATTGCAAGATATTAAATGCGAAAGGCAGATGGTGTCGAAAATGCTCGATTTTGTCCACTTGACATTCCATTTAATGAGCTGAAAATGAAAGCAAAAATTAGACACATGAAAATCAAACACACCATCTATTAGAGCAAAAAATTATCTACCAAATGACATGAAATATTTTGCGAAAGCGTTTCATTTATGAATATATTTTGTTACTTTGAAAAAACGCTCACCAATTATTCCTCAACCCAATATTTTGCTGAAATAAATTTTGTTAATCATATCTAGCTTGGTGAATGTTTAACATAAGTATATCCTTCTACATTAAATTTTAAAAATGTAGATAGAAATGATAATTCTAACATTTATTTTAACAAATTTCATTCATTTTTGAAAATTGGTATGTTGTCATTTTGAAGCATTTACTTAGTGTGATTTATAAAGATGTGAATAGAAAACCATTTTAAAAATGTTAACTTACATTTCCACATAGCTCCTTGGAATGTTGCCTGTAAACAGTACTAACTTTCTAAGAACTTTGACCAAAATATTGGTTCATATTTTTTACAAAACTATCCAATAAGAATATTTGGTTCATTCCATGGATTCCCTTCTTACTGTTTGGTTTTGATTAGTACATCCTCTTTCCTACTCTTGAGACTTCACAACATTTGGTATGTATAATGGTGAAAGTTTAGATACTTTCATGCACATGATAAAGCAGATTAAAAAGTAGGGTGAGAAGTAACTTGCAATCTTGTAAAGCAAAAATATTTAGCTCTTGCAGAAAATCACAGAATAATGTAATTTAAAGTCTAGGAGACTTGTAAACAAACCACAGTTCAGGAAACAGTACTAACTTTCTAAGAACTTTGACCAAAATATTGGTTCATATTTTTTACAAAACTATCCAATAAGAATATTTGGTTCATTCCATGGATTCCCTTCTTACTGTTTGGTTTTGATTAGTACATCCTCTTTCCTACTCTTGAGACTTCACAACATTTGGTATGTATAATGGTGAAAGTTTAGATACTTTCATGCACATGATAAAGCAGATTAAAAAGTAGGGTGAGAAGTAACTTGCAATCTTGTAAAGCAAAAATATTTAGCTCTTGCAGAAAATCACAGAATAATGTAATTTAAAGTCTAGGAGACTTGTAAACAAACCACAGTTCAGGAAAACAAATTATGGTTTCTCTATATGATTTTTTCTAAGATTGCTTTATATTAAATTGTACTGTTTCAAAGCTACAAAAATTTTCTTGTATGATAAGTAATCAATTAAAGGAAGTTGGTATATGAGAACATAGTAGGCAATGACAATATTTTAATGACTTGGTGAACATTATTTTTAAATTTTTAGTATTCTAACAATGCATATAAATAAGGGAACTTATTTACTGAAAATAGTGTTTCAACCAATAATAATATTGTTGGGAAAAGTTTTGATCTGATGGCATTATGGAAGATCAAGTCCTCTGTCAGTTTCTGTTTTTGATTTATAGCTGGAAATGGTAACAATATAAAGTGTGAAAATTATTTTTAATCAGTTTGAAACTTGTGTGTGCATATGTGTCTGTGTGCATGTGTGCGTGTATGAAATTTCAATTTTAAAATGAAAGTATTTCTTACTGTGTTATATATTTCATAACATAGAAAAAATGTTTAAAATATCTTGTTTATTAAATGTATTCCAAGTTTAATGGAATTGGTTAAGCATTTACATTGTAAGAAAAAAATTATAAATAAATCAGTGACACCCCTTAGGCAGAAAGGGTTAAATGATTCTTAATAACAAATAACTTTGTGGCAAGATTACTTTGTTATTCAGTTTTACAAGTACACAATGGCAAGTGTATAACAATTTGTTATGCACTTAAACAGATCATTCTTAGCTGCTACACAGCCACTCAACCATTTAGGTGCTAAATGCTTTCTGAATTTAAATTGGTTAGAAATATAATTTAAATCTTTTTTTTCACTAAACAGTAATGTGTACTCAGTCACATACTTATTCATTTCTAGTTTTGGATTGTTTTTACTGACTAATGTGCAGCTTTATTTTTTATATCTATCATATTTTAAATTAGATTTATAAACATTTGAAATTAATAAGTTAAAAAAATGTTTTGTATTACTTTGAAATTAATTTAAGTTACCTAAAATAATCAAATTTACTGAACTTTCATCAATTTTATTTGTATTTTTATTAACATTTTAAAGAAAACAACTTAGCTGATTGGGTAAAATGAACCAAATTATTTAGAAACATAACTATGCACTTTATATTCTTTTTTCATTCTGTATTAATAACTTCTTAAGTCTTCACAAATATTTTGTTTAAATAGGCACGAATCAAAGCAAAGCCAGTAACAAGTGCTCCTTTCATTATTCGCTCTCAAAATGGATATGACCAGTGTGTTGATGGCAATATGAATGAACAATTAGTAACTGCACAAGTTCAACCACACCAGGAATCACATCTACAGCGATATGCTTATACAAATCCAGGAAGTCTATCCTATGATAATCAAGTTAGTTAAACATTTGTACATGTAATCTGTTTATATATCTTTAAATCCTTTGTTATAGATGTGTACTTCATAATAAATGAAATTTATGTACCAAATATTCTTATGTATTTTGATTTAATTTTTGATCCTTCTAACAGAATGTTATACTAATTTAATGTGTAAAGAAAATAATATTGAACCAGATTTTCAACTGTATCTTATAATAAGTATGATCTTAGTAATTCGTTTTTGGTGGAAGGTCAGTGTTAATCATTTTTCTTCACACCTAGCTGTTCTGGGTGGGCATGTATATTAAGATTAGTCTTGCAAGTGCTGGTCAGTTCATTTGAACAGACAGTGTTAACATCAAATAAGTTGGTGTTCTTTGATCAGGTCATGATTGAGTATTTCTGGTGAACTTGTGGAACTTAAATTTAGATATTTGCACGTGCATCAATATTCCTTTCTCTCAGATGAAGAATATAATTATTAAACCATACATTTGTGAGGATGGGTAAAGTAACTTATTACCAAATTAGTGTACCTAAAGCCAATTTCTTTTAGCTATTCATATATTTTTACAATATATTAAGAGAAGTTAATATACTATTCTAAGTGTTTAAACAATTTTGAGTCAATTATTTAATAATTTTGTCAGTCTTATGGTTATTTAACATATTGTTACAGCTTCAGTCAATAACTGATCATTTCTAAACTATAACAAAAGGAACATCAGTTAAACTTTGCCATGAAAAATTTTAATGTCTTAACCATTTTCAGACACTAACAATCTGTACATGTAGTTGATTTGAGATTTATTATTGTCAAAGTTATCACTCCTTAGGAAACTTGCTAACATGTCCTCATTACAAAATCAATTTTTCATTGTTTGAAAGTCATACCTGTGAGAAAGATGTTATTTGTATTGTCTAAAATAAGTGAAAATGCAAGTGTTAGGTACGAGTTTGAATGCTAAAATATGAATTTAGGTGTAGACTTTGTAATTGTTTTCTAAACATAATTATAACTTTATTGATTACAAAGTTTGAAATGTCTGTTTTTAATCTTTTTATTTTTTTGTCAATTACATTAGTAGAAATAACGATAAGCTATGAAGTTATTTGATTATGATGTACCTGAGCTACTTATAATGATTTTGTAGGTTTTCTAATTCATATTATTGTGCAGTTATAAAACAAAACAAGTTGCAAAAATAATATAAATTCATTAAAAGTTCTGTTAGATGTCTAGTTGGATTTTTACCTGATACAACAACCTGGATTGTCCCTGTTCAGTGTAAAAAATTTCTCAAGTTACAGATCTCTCAATGTTTAACATAAATTGAAGTGAGCATGAATCACATGAATGAGGAAAAAAAGGGGAAGTATACAGGTAAATTAAGGTCCAACAGGAAGTTGTAATATCCACAATATTCAATAAATTGGACACAATAGGCAGAACCATTAATGAAAACCAGGGAAGAAGTGACAAACAGAATAAACAAATATTTATTTGCAGTTATGAATCCAGCTTTTAGGTTGGTTGTATAAAGACCAGGAGCAGTAATATAACAGGTGAAAGTTGTAGTACAGTATTTCATTATACATGGACCTTTGTCACAGGTCATTCCTCATAATCTACAAATACAAGTACCCATCCTTAGTGACAGGAAGAGTTTAAGTTAATTTAACTGATTTTAGTTCATGGACTTTGAGAAAGGTGTTGGACTCTTGGTTTTACTTCACTCAGGGTTAAAGTTCTGGCTACTTGTTTCCCCCACTGCGAAAAGTAATTGTATTACAGCTTTATTGCTATTTTGCATGATTTTGATGTACAACAGTTCAGGATGAGTAAAGTAATTTATTACCAAATTGTGTACCTAAAGACAATTTCTTTTAGCTATTCAGATACTTTCAAAATATATTAAGACAAGTTAATATATTATTTGAAGTGTTTAAACAATTTTGAGTCAAAATGATTTAATATTTTGTCAGTCTTATGCTTATTTAACATAATTATGAAAGATATTTTCACTTCTGCACAGCTGCGAAAGAGTTTCGCTTGTAAATAAGACAATTGTTTAAAAGTTTTCCTACCCACCCCAGTTAGTTATTTCTACTGAGAACCTATCACCATTTAAATATATTATTTGTTTATTTTGCATGTTTCACTTTGTTTTTTATTTTTGTATTTGAATAATTTTTATTGGTGTTTACAAGATGAATATGAAAACTGCCCTAACTATAGCAAGGTTTTTGTAACCAAGACCTGTACAAAAAACTGGAAATGGTTATCCAGTTTACATTAATTCTGTTGCTGCCAAATTATTTTTAACTAATGCTGATTGCCACATTATTTTTGCCTATTAGTACTGAATCGGGGTGCATTGCACAAGTTTACAACTTCACTGCAAATGAAGATACAAGAGTGAAATTTTCAGAGTTTGTTTGGGACATACAGTTGGGTAGCAAGTTCTGTTCAAACATCTTTCTTTCAGTTTCCTACTGCCACTGGACATCCTATTCTGAACTGGTCAATGGCTCAGGTGCAGATGGGGACTGTACCTAGGGTGGAATACCTGAACTACTTCCTCGTGCCCTTCCTCAAACCATGGTTGCTCTTTGTTGTGATTTTGCCGACTTTTCTCTGTTAGTGGAATCACACCCCCTCAGAGATTTAACTTTGGTTGCTTCTAATTTGCTTTGTGCTTGGTGTGCTTTCTTCACCATTCTTCTGAGTCTTCTTTTGATATTTCATACTCAGAACAGTCACTCTGAGTCAGAATCTTGTTGAATTATTTCCAGAACTTGAGCTGCAGTGAATGATGAATTCTCTTGTATCATGAGAGAAGTTAGCATACAGAAAATATACAGTACATTAGAATATATGGTACATTAGCATTTCCTTACATGTGAAAACCACAAATAATGATTTTAAAGTATCTACATAAATCTTGAAATGAAGTTATAAACATAGCTAAAAATACACTGATTTAAAAAAAAAAGCAAAACTAAGTACAATTAAGTGGTTTAATTGTAAGTGTGTTTTTTCCTGATAGAGCTTTAAGTTGAGTATCTTTGAAATTATTCAAGTACAAAAACCAAAAGACATTAAGTCCTAAATTGGAACAATACTTACTGTAGAGATCTTGTAGATTATTCAAAAGATAAGAACATCTTCAATAAATATACACACTAAATACACATACTAAAATCTACTGGAAACTGATTTATGTTAATGAAAATTGTTACAGCAAAATAAGTAAAACAAATGCTATAGTACTAAAATCCAAGCATTTGTGAAACAAATAATAAATACACAACACACAAAAATTAAGGAATGAGGTTATTTTTCAACATTCGAAAAACATTAAATACTGATGAAACTTGTTACAAATATCACAACTATACAGTATCAAGGAAGTCTAAAAATTCATGTACAAATAAAATATCAATATTTGGCTGTATAAATATCAAAGTAAAAACATAAGATGAAAGAAACTTAACAAAATGAGTTTATCTGGTTGATCCTCTGTTCGACTTCTCTCCATCTGTTTCCCATAATGGAGCAGCACATTTTACTCCTGGATGAAGGCAGCTCTAAGCTCTAGACAGTTTTGAACAGGTTTAGTCTCTAGCAAGTTCTAATCACGTTTAATAATTTTTGTCTGGTTATTTAGCAAGCTCATCTAGTACCACTTTTCTTCCCTAAAGCTCATTCATAAGGCCTGTAGTGTAACTGGTGCAGTTTCTAAGGGCTTACTTCTATAGATTTGTCATACTGCAACCATAGACCCTCTGCTACCCTAGCTTAGTCTTCTGGTGAATTCATCTGTGGCTTGGTATCTGCTTCCATAATAGCAAATAAATCCATAAACTTTGCATTATCTCAACAGTAGACATTTTTTTCTAATCAGTTAAAACTAGTCTTTTACTTAGTAGAATTAGGTCATTTCTTACAAAAGCCTGCTACATTGGTACCTAAACTTACAAGCTTTAAGTGGGATTATTGTAATCCTTTACAACAAGCATGCTAAATTAGAAAAGATTTGCAACCCAGAAATATTTAAACATTTATTTAAATCTTATTAACCTTTAATTTTTACTAGTAGTGTTCTTGCTACTCAATTTTGCATGATTGTACAAACATTTGCCCAAAGTTTGTAATATTTCATTACTTTTCTGAAAGTTTTAGGAAATATATATATATGAAAACCTGTAAGCATAAATCATCTTTATTTGAAGTCTCAAGTGACTTAATTATATGCAATGAATTGCTTCCAGGTTTTCCCACCATTTTATCCACCTACTGTGTTTCAAGCCTGGACACCAGCTAATTCTGCATGTTTGGACTTAGGAACTGTAAGTTTTAGCATGTTTGTATTTCAAACTTGGTTCTTCATGCACATACAAAAGTGAAAGATTGCTTGTTTTAAAACTTATGAAACTTACTTTATCGTACAAAAAATTTAAATATAAATGTCATGAGTAATTAGGCAGTTTTATAAGATTGTTATTCAGTAGAGATTAAAAGCCATAGTAAACTGGGCTGTGTATATGGTTATAATATTATTTGAACAAACATTAGTATTTTTTACACTGTAATATAGGGTTTATAATGTTTAGATCTTAATTCTTGAATCTACATTTTGTTCTTATTTTGTAAAGTACATTTTTTTCTTTTACTATGACCTTGAATAAATTTCATTGCTAAAGGTGAAGTGAACAATAGAATGATCAACATGAAAACAATGTCATCAGCATAAACTGATTGAAAGTCCAAGCTACAATAAATAATCTTATGTTTAAGTACAAGTGTTACTTTACTGCTGTTAAATTAACTGACCAAAAATTATACACAATTTTTGAAATTCAAGATATTAGAAACTTTAAAGTTTTATCTGATATTGTACAAAATATTTTCAATATTGAGAAATGATCAGCTTTATGGCAAGTCTTGAATAGTGTTTTAATTATCAAGATTGAATTGACATTGGTTGACACTGGTTTGTGTGAGAACACCTATAATTGTTGAAGAAAGATAATTCTATCAAACCTTTTTAATTATTCATTTTACCTTTTACCAGAAGGATCTAGCTAAATGTATAGCATCTAAAATTATTACACTTCAAGATTTTAAAGTTTTTTACTTTAGGCAAATAGAGCTGGATATTTAGTAATATTTGTTAATTCATTAATCTAAGGCCACATTAACTGATTAGTACAAAATTCTTCAAATCATAGTACATACAAATAATAATATAAAAAGGGTTCATGGCAAGTGATACCATCTGTCACTTTCCCTCTTGTCAGCAGTGAAGAAAATATGAATAATGGTAGATAGCTTTGATGTCTGCCACAAAGATAGGCTAAGCAACTTTTATGACAATAGGAAATCAAATCCTAAATTCTTGAATCATGAGTTCTTTGCTTTTACCAAACCACCATAACTCAAGAAAGTTGATGCAGAGTACAGAACTTTGTAGTTCTGTGTAGCCTTAATAATGTAGCTTTATGCTTAACATTATCATTATGGGCTTAGTTGAATTAACAGAGTTCATGACCATGAATTGATCTTTGTAGCTTCCATACTATAAATTTTTGTTAGTATTGTCTTTCGTAAATGAAAAATAAGAAGTTTTAAGGAAGTATTTTCACTAAATTTCTTCACAAATATATGAAGTTAGTGTTGATTACTGTGAGTGCAAAGTTTTGTTGAAATAAAAAATATTTTCTTTGAAAAATCTCAAATTTCTTTTACATAAATCTCTAAAACCTCGTTATTAAATTTTGAATGTTTTTTCATTAAAACTTTCTTTTTTTACCCTAACTATACACATTCACTAACTATACACATTCAGTTAATTTAATCAACTTCATAACCACCAAAAATATAAATTACTGTTTTTTATTATTTGCAGAATGACTTCAAATTGTAACATGAAACTACATTTGTCTATCTTAAATGGCTTAAAACCTGTAACAGCATATATTTATATCCACTTAAATTGTTTTATTGCAATTTGGACCATGTCTAACTAATAATTATGCCACACAAATTGTAATTTACTTGACAAAGGTGTATTTCATGTTACACTCAAATTATGTAAGGCACAGACTTACCTCTATGCAGGTCCTGAGCATATATTGTGAATATTTTAATTATTCTTGTTTTCATCATCTTACCTAATTTAATGATATATAACTTAAATAATTTCAAATTTTTATATCATAATTATTTTTGATAATAAATGAAGAATGCAAATGAAAACAAAATATATTACTTGCCTGTAAATTAAAACTAACCCTGTCTTTTAATGCTAAGAAAACTACTTCATAAAATAACCTAAGTAGTGCACCTTAGGACATATATAAAATAACCTAAGTAGTGCACCTTAGGACATATATAAAATAACCTAAGTAGTGCACCTTAGGACATATCAAAACCAGACAATGTTCAGTAACTACCTTTAGTTTTCTAACTATGCAATAAGAGATGTTAAATTCAGCTAAACTTTTTGATGAGTTTTCTTTTGCAATAAAGTTTGAACTGGAAGCAAAATACTTTTCTCTGTACAGAAAATGATGTAATGTCACTTGATAGATCAAAATTTAATTAGTAATAAATGTTAGAGAACTATTGGCAATTTGAGAAAATGGGATGTGGCAAGAGGGTCTGATTTTATAGTGCGAGTCTGTAACCAAATGAAATTAAAGGCTGATACTTTCCAACATTTCATTAAAGGTAAATGGTTTTATATAATACACTGTAGTTTGCAGATACTATATTTGTCCATTGCTCAAATCTAGTTTTAGAATTGGAGTGTAAAAAGCTTCATCTTTTCTTAAGTTGCATGAAAAAATAAACTGAAGCTTATTCTAAGAGATAATACTACCATGGTATTTAGATATATTAGAAAGTTGTTTTAAAAATATATGGTGTGTGTGAATATAGATAAGTATGTATTAGATTTCTAAAATTGTACTTTTTCTGAGATGTAGCTTAGTTTTGAACTTGTATAAAAATTAAAGATCTGTGTAACATGTACATGTAGGCAATATATTTAATATGGTAAGTATATATACAGTTGTATACATTGGTTTAATGTAAAAGAATTCTTTATAACAATGATTCATTTTGTATAATACTTTGAAATACCTTTAATTTTAACAAAAAAAATCACTATAGTAAGCCTATAATACATGTATATTTTAATGAACCCTAACATGTTAGTTTAAAGGAAGTGTAAAATTGTGCATTATGTGAGTAGTTTCAAACTAAGTTCTGTCAGAATTACATTTCAAAATTGTGCTGTTAGTTTTAATGATTTGGTTTTACCATTGCCATGTAGTGAAGTAATGAACTGTGTAACCAACTGGCATAATTAATTTTACCACACAAATAAGTAACTTAAACTGGCTTATTTAACACTGTTATTACCAGTACATGAAATGTCAACCAAAAGGTTGCAAAGATGGAACTGTATTTTCAGTAACAATATGATCAATAATAATTTTAGGAAAATAGTGGATGAGTGGAGGTAAGGGTGTATTTAGCAGCCCCTAAACCCCTGATTAAGTTTCATTTTATTAGTCTAAGGTGTACTTGCATGTCTCCTTTTTAGTCTAGGGTTTTTGTACATCCATTTATTTATTTATATTTTTGGAATATGTTATTTACTTATTTTTCTGGATTTACCAAGCATATCAGTGGTGAAAGTATTCCAATTTTACGTTTGATTGCACTTAGAGCTTGCTGTAGGCATATTTCTACATATCATGAAGTTTTGGTTTTTGTTTGTTTTTTGCAAAATTAATTAAACTAGTTTTTATAGTATAGATACATTTGGTATAAAAACATAGCTAATAATCCATATTTTCCTAATTTACAAGTTCTTACTTTTATGTGACAATATAAAACAAAATTGAATTTCCTGTAGTATGAGAACTTGCCTTTTCTCTCTCGGTTTCCATTCTTCTCTAATTTATTTACCACCCATCCATGAAGTATGAAGTTTAAATTACTTTTTATAATCTTGGCATCCCTCAAAGTGTAATTTTTAAAGCCATTGATCTTCTTTGGTCACAGTGCCATAAAACTTCTTGCTACTCTTACTTCTCACATCCTGTTTTAAAAGTTGCCAATAGTTTTTTTGATGTTTAATACTATATTTAGAACCAAGCAAAGGTTTAATCTATCAAATGATGTATTATGTTATTTACTGCACACAAAATTCATTCTAATTTCAATTCAGACTTTATATCCACAGGAAACATTTACAAGTTTAGTTGAATTTTTAATGACTCTTGTCATGTAGTTAAAGCCAGGAAAATTGTAATAGTTATGGATTATTGTGTAATTTGGTGCATTATTTAAGTTAAAAAATGTAGTACAATTATAACAGTGGGATTAAGTGTCACTGAGTTGAAGGCACAAAAAGAGACCCCAGGTAAGTGCTGTATTTCTTGTTTTTTTGTCTCTTTATCTATTAGTGAAAAAATTTGCCAGAATGTAAAAGTAAGAACTTTTTGGGTTTGATAAGATTAAGATTAAACAATAAATAATAATAATTTTACATGAAGTATACTTCTGAGTAGTCTGTTATGGAACTAACTAAATGTATATAGTTAGGTTATACATTATTAACAGATGCAATATAGTTGTACTGAAAATTCATGATGATGAGAAACCCACTGGAAGCAAAAATGTATCAGAATGGTTAAGATACTTTTGTATTGAAAAATATTTACCTAAGAGGTTTGAGATTATTCAATTCAAAGTTGATTTTTTTTTTTAGACTAAGAAAAATATTTTAATCTTCAAGAAGATTGTTTTAGATTAAGATTAGTAAAAAAAAAATATATTTATGGACAAATCTTTAATAGAAATATTTCATTATAAATCTTTATGTACAAAAGAATTCTAATATCTATTGAAAGTCAGATTTTGTGAAGATACATTTACTGTCTTATAAGTTATAGTATGGAAACTATTGAAAACAAAATGGTTATGAAGTAGATGGAGTTTATGGTGAGAGTTAATCCGTATAGATCACTGATCACTCATATTCAAATATTACATGTAAAAAGGTACATGAATATTTCAGCAGGTTGAATAACCACTTTTATTATCACTCAGTTTGAATAGGATTTCTTTGAGAGATTATCAGTTTTCCATTATGGTAACAATTGTCACAGATGGTATTAATTAAATTGGATAACATTTGAGATGAGAATTTATTGGCATTATAAAGTAATTAACTATTATGACTGTAAGAGAGAGGAGGGACTTGTATTATACAGATTTCTGCTGAATATCTGAACATTAGAACTAGACAGAAATGGGCAGAACTTTTAATTTGCCATTAACTTCAACCATTGAACTTGATTAGTGATATGACTTTGAGATTCTGATTGTATTGTAAATCTCATTAGTGACTGTTTTTAAATAACTGACTTTGCTGTCAGTTTTACTAATGAAGTTTTTAATAATAACTGTATTAAAAACCTAACTAGTAATTTTTTAAACTGACTGCAATGAAATTAATGTAATATTAAATTTTCTATAAAGAAACTGATTTACACTTAAACTTGGATATTTTAAACTTTAATTCTGTATTTTTGGCTTAATGTACTAATAAATATACTATCTCGTGTGTTTCTATATTGGAGATAGTAGAGCTTTGAAACTTGAAATAATTTGTTACTGATATATTTCAGACTTGTATTTAATTACTTGTTTGCTAACATTTCAACAGATTCAGTGACATTTAATTCAGTTGGTTACTTTTTTTTCTGCTTATTTTACTTCCATTTAACACTATGTACATATGTCAGTAAATGTTAAATAGTTTAAGTAGATCAAATAATTTTTTAGTTTGTATAATTTTAAATTATAAAAATAGAATTTGAGTTTTATGTGATATGATAGCATGATTTGTTTTTAAGTATGTACAGAACTACAAAACCCAGTAACCCAATTATCATTTCATAAATAATTATTCCCTTACATTAAGTGGATGGAAAAAAACAGTTCTAGTTCAGTCATATAAGTGCAATGTGACTAATTTCAAAATATGTAGCACTACATAATTACATCCAAAAACTGAATGCTTTATATTACTGAAATAACACACTTTTATAGCATTTTTTAAATAAATGATTTTTACCAAACATCATGACATACTATCATAGGAAACAAGTTTCTACAAGGCCAGTTTATTGTTAAGTAAATTTGAAAACTTTAAATTGAAAACAAGTATTTTTATTATTAACATGAAACTTACCTTGAATATGGACTGAGTGAAGACTTGTTAAATTTACAAAAAATGTTTATAAAAAATACAGCAATGCCTTGCACAGTGCAGCTTCAATCAGTACTGGATTCATTATAGCGTGGTTTATAATTTGCTACTGATGATTCAATTAGTACTGAACGATTTACTGTAATGCAGCTATATTTATATACGTACAAGTCCTTGAGTCCTTTTTATTATGGCTGAAATTTTCTAGAATGATTATTACGAATTTGCATCACTTGCTTATTCTAGATCTTTGTGTAAGTCTATACAATGCACATACTGTGCAGTATAAATCTGAGCATCATGTCCTTTCAATGGCAGTCTAAGTTCAGCTTTTTCATCTCAAACACAGATGTATTGTTTTTGCAATCTTTTTACAGATATCCCTTTATTATGAGTGACAAAAACGTAAAAGTCACAGAAAAAATGGCTGACATTAGAACAAACTTTAAATCATCAAATACCATGAAGGTGCTTCCTTTGACCAACTCGCACAAGACAAAGGAATAAAGGAATCATCTGTAAGAAGAATTGTAAAAGAAAAGAATCAATACAAAGTATTGAATGGCTACAAATTCTTTTTGTCTCAAACAGTCATAAAGAAAAGGAGTTCTCTGATGGTGAATATGGAATGTCTGTTATCAATATGGATAGAAGATTGCAATCAGAAACAAATTCCTTTAAGTCAAATAGAAATTCATACAAAAGCTGAGTTTTTTAATGCCCTTAAAGAAAACATAATGAAAGAAAACGATAGGGAAGGGGCAACTAATGAAACATTTTTGGCAAGCTATGGTTGGTTCTTTTTAAAAAATGCTCAAGGATTCATAATGTTTGCATTGTAGGTGAAAGTTCAAGTGCAGACAATGATGCTGCTGAAAATATCCTAATGAATTTATAGATATTATTGAAAAAGGTGGGTACAAAGATAACCAAATTGTTGATGTTGATAAAATGGGTTTATTTTGGGGAAAAAAAAAGCCTTCTAGAACTTTTCCATCAGAAAATGAAAAAAACTCAGCTAGGTTACAAGGCATCAAAAGATCATTTGACATTTTTGTTAGGCAAAAGTGCATCTGGCAATTTTAAATTAAAACCCATGCAGAAACCCCCCAAGCACTTAGCAGCTGTGCAAAGAAGACTCCTAGTTGTTTGAAGATCATATAAAAAGGTATGGGTCATGAAAACTTTGAAGAATGGTTAAAATTTATTTTTGTCCTGCAGTTGAACATTGCTGCAAAAGATACAACTTGGACTTTAAAACTTTGTTATTAGTAATGCACTGGGCCATCCAAAGGGACTTTGTGACTAATAAAAATGTTGAAATACATTTTCTTTGACCCAATACAACATCTCTATCACAACCAATGGATTAAGGTGTCATTGTGTTGTTTAAAGCTTATTATTTAAGGCAAATTTTTTCTCAACCAATAAAAGCTCAACTGGACAAGCTGCACTATCTTTGACTGAATTATGGAAGAATTGCAACATCAGAAATGCTATCAAACATCAACTAAGCATGGCTCGAAGTTAGAGAGTAACATGAGAATAGTATGGAAGAATGTCTTGCCTTATTGTGCAAGCAATTCTTGCAGCTTTGAGTCTGAAATTAGGAATATTTCTGAAGACGTCAAAATTGAATGAAGTGGCTAATGTTTGAGTGGATTCATGCATATTCTCAAGCTCAACAATGATGGTCTCCGTAATTTAGACCAAGATCAGGCATATGAGAAAGAAGAAAGTCCAGAGTGTAACAAAGGTGCTACTGAAGAGCAGGGGGAAAAATTTCCTGTACAGGAACTTAATGTTTAGGGCAGTGGAAACTGCTTCAGATTTAATTATGAATTATGATCCAGACACAGAGCACAGCATTAATGCCTGATGAGCATTAGAAAATGCCATTTGATGTTACTGAGAACTCCATGAATTAAAGAAAGAAAAAAATGGTGCAACTTTGATTAGATAGATTTCTTTAATCTATCTAAATTTTTAGTTTTCATTTTTTCAAAATAAAATTTCCATTGATTTAATGTTTCTAAATAAAGTTTATCAATTTTTATTTTACCTCATAACTATTTGTTTTTCTAACTAATAAGGTTTATTATTTCTACTATGAAGAAATTCCTTATGATATACATGTATCATTTTTCGTATTGAAACTGTTCTACATTCAGTATTGATTGAATCAATGCAGTAGTTTTTTCAAAGGCATTAACTGCACTGTGCAAGGTATTTCTGTACTTAAACAATATGATTTCTTGTGCAAATGAAACTTGTAATGTTTATTAAAATCTTGTAAAATTTCATGCAGATACACGTGACATATGGAGGGTCAAAGCATGCACACTCAATCTTTGTGTGAAGTACCATTCAGCATATTATGAATTTGTTAGAATTATAGAATTCTCGTGTACACTACATTTCTGATTTACCAACAGTTCATGTTAGAATAGGGAAAATACCAGATGTACTATATAGATACTGAGAGAATTTATAAGAGACTAGAAGTTACTGCAAATACAACTTGCAAACTATACAGAGGACAAAAGCAGTTTTATTTTTCACATGAATATTACTTTACAATCTGACTGTGTCAAACTGACTTCATTTCAGGGATGCACCTTTTGTATAAGACATTTATAACACATCTGTATTTTTTGCATACAATAGTCTTGTACTGTTTGCTAAAAGGTTACTGTATTTCCTGATAATGCAATTTGTCATTCAGTTCCAAAGTTAGTGTGTGTAATGTCATGGTTAGATGGTGGTTAGTGTTAGTCAAATTGACTAAACATGTACATAGTGCTTGTATTAATGTATAATTATGCAAAGACATCCTTGGATGCTTGATAAAGAGCTATATACACAAATTGTCTTCAAGTTTTGAAATTTATTACATTAGTCTGGTGGTAGTATTGAAAGACTGCTCTACTTTTATATGTGAAACATTAATTTATATTTTCTGGTTCTTGCTCTGGAACTTTTAAGTTCAAGTGAACTGTTTCATTTTGATAGTAACTTAAACAAATTTGCTAGTGGTGTTATGTATACAGTGTTTCATGTTTTCTAAAACCTTCTGCCAGCTCAATGTAGGTAACTCACTTTATAACTTTGCATGTGATAGTACATCAAACTGTGGTTGAATGGTTCTTGTGGGTAGCCACTCGGGTATGATTAACTGAGGAGGAAACGTTTATTTTAAATGCAGTTCTCACAACATAAAATAACTATTTTAGTTAGTATATAGTTTCACATTTTATCAAATTTTTATATCTTAATTAATAAATTAAAATCAAGAAACTAATTTGTGATAGTTATAGTTTTCACATGAGTGAATGAATAGTTTGTAAATTTGAAGGAAAAAAGACTTGGTTCATGCACTTTTGGTTCTATTTAAAGCCTGTATTTTTTATTTCTTTGATTATAGAAGAACAAATATTTTCAGAAATATAAGCTGTATTTATAGTTTTTTTGAAAAAGTATAGTTTCAGGATAACATTGAGGCTAGGAGAAAATTTCAGTTTTTTCTGTAATTTATTTATAATTAGTTGCAGACACTTTGTATAGACATGTTCTTTGAATTTTAATATTTGCATTAGTTCCTTCACTTGTTTAACTTCAGCATCATTCTAACTGTTTTGAAAGAGTAATATGAAAAATACATTTATTTTTGTGGAAGATTTTTAAATAAACTCCTAAATGTTTATTTTAGGTTTATCCAGTGAATGGCCTTCCACCTCAGCCTTCCTTTAAACCATATGGTAACAGTGGCCGACATAATATACGGGGAAGGTAAAATTAATATTTTTTTGGTAGTGATTAATTCAATGTACATCTGGTGTAAACACTTTCACAACAAATAATAAATAATGTATAAGATTAAGTAATCATTTTGTTTTGCAACAAATGACATGCAATGTACAATATTGTAGATAATGATTTTGTTTTGTAAGTGATATGCAGTATGCATGATAGCAGATTTTTCAAGTGCAAATTTGGTAGCAGTTCTTGTGATATGAAGCATCTAAGCCTTTCAATTACAAAAATGGATAATTTAGGACTGCATAAACACACTAAAAAGATTAGAAAGTTTTACTCCTAGAATGTTTATTATGGACTTTCTTTACTACATAACCACAGATGTAAATTGTAATGAAAAGGAATAAACTAATAAACAGAATTTATTTTATTCAAGTTGTATTGCAGTATGCAAGAGTAGTCAATCACAATAAAACTAATGAATAAATTCTTATTAAAAGAATGAGAAATAATTCCAAAACATTAGTACCATCTGCTGTCACCATAGCAATTTCTCAATCTCTTGCATTTCCACTCTGTCAATCTAAGCATTCAGAATGTTTGTTCTCTTTTATAACCCATTCAAATACCTCAGGCAAATTTTTCTAACTTCAATAAGCCCTCAATCTTGGCCCTCTATACAAGTGCATCATCCCAGTAATGTAATCACATTTTCTTGACTAAGCATTTGGCATGGGTTTCTATCAAGAGGATTGTGTTTATTTAGTAATTACGTTATGAATTTAAATGTAGTCAGTGTTTTTAAAGTTATTTTTCTTTTATGACTGTCATTTCATTTAAAAAGAAACTTACCAAAGAGTATGAATACCTGAGGTAATGTTTTTACTACAAAGGCAACCAGATTTATTCTCTTCCTCCTTTGCTATCTGGCTTTTGTCAACAGTCAGGGGAAGGGGATCACTCTCAGTTGCTGATGCCCATGTTGTAAACAATTGAGATGAATATATGTATGTATTTGCAGATTGAGAGGGTCTCTCTTCAAGATGTTCTGATGTGGCTTTTGCAAATCTTCTAGGAGTGACTGGCAAGAATCGACTTGCTTTTACTAGCTCCTTCTTGTGCTAGTTCATCTTCAACAGAAGTTAATTTTGAGCAGCCACATCTAGCCCTTTTTTTTCTGTTGGTTAATAGTTTAAGTTTTGTGGATCTGTCCTATTGTGTATGACTAAATTCTTTCCTTGTTAGCATAAAGGATGGCATGTGATTACTTGGTTTTCCCTCCCAATATTGCTGTTTGTGCTGGAAGATCTGCTGCTCAATTATGCAACAGGACAGCTATGCCTTCTCTCTCACATTTATAGGGTCAGCATACTTTGCCTTATTAGAACCATGAGGATATTAAGATACTTAATGGATGGATTTACTTTTGTACTTGTCACTTTAACTGGAATAGTTTTTCAGATTTGTATTATTTTCGTGATTGTCCAGAGATGTTTATCTTAAATCAATTTTTTTGTCTGGAGTTTATCAACATTCTCATTGGTAATTTGAGGAGTTGAGGATTTTGCTGATGTCTATCTCAGTTATATTGTCTTCTTTCATTCTTTCTTTGACATTGCTGGTTTGTTGTTGGGATTTATTGGGTAGGGACATTGTTAGAAATGGTTGGTTTACCATATTCTTTTCCCAAGGGAGCTACAGGAAGCTTATTTTCTGTATTCCATGTTAGTTGTTGAATTACATAGATGTAAGAATCCCAAATTTGTACCCCTGTTTACCTTCTCTATCATTGACTTCCAACCTTTCTGGCTCTAATTTGGCAGTTTCAGCCACTAGTTTCTCGATCACTCTTGCATGATAGGGTTCATCCATATTCTTCAAGATCTTTGGCTGAGGTGGACTAATGACAGTAGCATCTGGGACTATCCTGGGAGTGGGTGAGAAGTGGAGGTATGATTACATCATTTCCTGGACATCTGTAGTTCTTTCACCAGAGATCCATAGGTGCTCCATCTTCTGGCTTTAGAGTTTGTTATACAACTTGCATCAATTCCATTGTTTTTTCACCCTATTGCTTTTACACCTCCAACAAATCCATGGCAAGTGGAGTTCTGTTTCCAGGCCACAAGGGAGTTGTTAGAGAAAAAGGCAGCAGAGTCCAGCCCATTCATTTGGAAGTTAATTCTCATCTGTGGTGCACAAGAAGAAATGAGATAGGATGATGATTAGATGTCAATCTTGACTGAACCAATTCTTAGATCCTTCTTGTTGCAATGGAATCTTTTATGAACCTATGATGGCACTTTGCAACAGGGCTCTGGATGACCTAGTTCAATGTTACCAATGCTTATCTTCATGTTACTTAGCAGGATCTTCCTGTAGGTTTCTCATTTTGATCATGCAACAGCACCTTGTGTATTCTGCAGAGCTGTTTAAGCTTCTCTCTCACTGGCATTCCTTGGTCCTGTGTACATGTCACATAGATGACTGGTTCCTTCTGGCTCCATTCCATCAATTTAGAACAGCTCTTAGATTCTCCTTTCAGAAGCCACAAAGTGAACTTCCTCATCAGATTGGAGAAATCTTTTTTGTCATTGATTTTATATCTCATCCACTTGGGTATCTTTTTCAATACTCATTTAATTTAACTCAACCAACACTTAACAGGCTTCAAGCCATGAGAAAATCCATCAGGCTTTTACTTCTGTCTCCTCCTCCTACTGCACACGTTTCTTTCTTTTGGAGATGTGTTCACAGATGCATCTCTTCAGGGATGGGGAGTTATCTTTGTGCTTAGGAGGTTCTAGGATAACTAGACAGAAAAATCTACTCTCCATATTAACATTCACAAACTTCTTGTAGTACATTAGCCAGTGGTTTAAGGTCTGTTTTTATTGAGGGTAAAAATTAAGATACATTCCAATAATTCCATAGTTGTATCTTAAATTTCTCATTAAGGAGTCAAACATTTTTAAGATCTTTGTTTTCATATCTTTAATCTTCTCTACTGTGTTCATTTCTATCGTTATCAGTCTTTCAGCATGTCAGTTTCCAGAAGTGATGAATTTAATTGCAGATCACTTGTTTTGACTCAACTGGATTCTTCTGATGAAATGGATGTTTCATAACAAGGTTTTTTAGCAGATTTGCACTCAGTTATTGTCTCCAATGGTTGATATCTTTTCAACACATTGGAATTTTCACTGCAGTTTGTTTTGGTCTTCAATACCTTATCCTTAAGCATTAGAAGCAGATGCTTTCACTTGGAATCAGACAGGTCACCATCTATAAGCATTTCCCCTGATTTGACTTTTGTCCTGGGTTCATTCTGCTCCCTGTTGAGTTCTTAGTTGTATCTGTTTGGCCAGCTAAAGTGTGGTATACACTTTTTCAGCATGCCCACCTCTTCCACTTCCACATTGGAAGTTTGTTGAGACAACCTTAGTTGCATGTTCTCTGCCCAGATGTTTGGAAACTTGGTGTTAATTGGTAAATTAACAGTAAACTTTTTCTTTGCAAAATGACCAATTTATTCAGATGCATTTATCTGTTATGCAATATTCTACGTTTTCCTCACCAGTTGGAACATGGCATGCTCATGTGATGCATGCGACTCCCTCTAAATTGCTCTATAAAATTATCACTTTTCGTTTAGCAGCATTTGAACTCATATGATCTCTTTGTTTAATGCCTCATGTTCAAATTTATTTTCCACATTAAGTGGTTCTTTTTGAATTTCTATTTCAAAACTGAGGGTTGCAGATTCGAATGCCTGCCACACCAAACATGCTCGTCCTTTCAGCCATGGGGGTATTATAATGTGCAGTCAATCCCACTGTTCATTGATAAGAGTAGCCCAAGAGTTCGCAGTGGGTGGTGATGACTAGCTGCCTTCCCTCTAGTCTTACACTGCTAAATTAGGGACAGCTACCACAGATAGCCCTCATGTAGCTTTGTATATTTAAAAACAAACAATCCAAACCAGGAAGAGTATCATAGACCTAATTTGGTTTTCATGGATTTTGCCTTATGTTTGTGATGCACCTTCATTTGCCAACAATACTGGTGACTAGCCATGCAGTTTGAGTATGGTTGGAGTTTTAACTGTTCAAGTTTCTTCATTGTTGCTGTCCCTTTATCACTAACAGTGGCACTTCAGGTTCTGTCAGAAGAAATTGTTGTCCAATTGCTTTCTCCACCTACTGTTTCTCCTTTCCCAGTTTCCTTTCCTCCTCAAGATTCTATCACTAGCAAACTTCTGTCAGAAGCATTTTGGAATTGCTCTTGCAGCAAGCAATCAAACTTGTTTCACTTCCTTCCAGGGGGTTTTACTTGTTTTTCCCCAAGAAAATTGGTGATTGTCAGTCTGTAATTGATATATCTTGTTTAAACCACTTCATATTACTACCAAAGTTTGCCATGGAGTCTTTTATCACCCTGAGATTGGTGTTTTATTTAGGTTGTGGGTGATAAAAATTGTCTCCAATTCTTACCTACAAGGTGGCAGCAGCACCAAAGATCTGTTTATGGTTGTTGGATATTGTGGACTGGGCTTATACACATCATATTTGCCTTATTGTGTATCGTGTGCTGGCTGCTTTTAGTATGGTCATGGATTGTCTTTCATGCTTTGACCTGATATTTTTCATGAAGTGAAAATTAGATCTTGTTTTCAGGGATCTTTGCCTTCACTATGGGCCTCAACACCCAAAGTTACCTCTCCTTTGGCTACCTGTACCTTATCCATAGGCTTTGGCAGTCGATGTCTTTAGCCAGTATTGGTCACATGTCTGTGTATCCTCTTGTCCAGTTACTTGATCATGCGATTTTTGCCATTCATTTCTTGTTGGTTTTTCCTGATTGCTCTTTATTGGCCAGCCCAACCTTCGTGTCTATGGTTTTAATGATTGTTCTCTCTCCACTAGTCTCTCTTCCACATTCAAGCCCTGCATCTTCACACTTTGCTTTTGTCTTGTCCTTAGTGATAAGATGCAGTTTCACACATCGAGTTGCTTCCTTGCCAGCTGGTTCCATACATCAACCTTCTGTGGTGCATCCACAAAAGTGAAAGGTATTCATAGTTGGTTTACAACAAGTAGATTTCCTGCTTGCAGGCATACCATGGTTCATGTTGTAGAATATCTCACCCAGCTTTCTGACCATGAGTCTTCAGTATCTTCAATTTTCAGATCAAGCAGTGCTATCCCATACCTTTCATTTCTCCTAAAACTCTAGTATTTTTTTTGTTCTTACCATGCTCATGCATTTTTTCCACATGTTATCCTGCATTTTCAGACTGGGATGCTAATGTGATCCTACATTCTCTAACTTTATCTCTATTTGCACCACTTTTCTCATGTTCTATGCTTCATCTATTTAATTTTTCCCATAAAACTTTTCTTTTTTCACTTAGCCTGTGATCATTTTTTTTCCTGTACACATCAATAGCTTGGGGGGGGGTTCTTCATTTTGTCCTTGTTCCTTCCTTCATCTTCAGCCAGATTTGTAGAGGCTTCTGTGTCAGGTTGTGTTTTTTTTGGTATTATGTAGCCCATACTGCTTTCTCCTGGGGTGAACATTCCTGACTATTTAATCCATAGCAATTTTCCTTCATTATCTTTCATCTTCTACTCTTACTAGTTGGGTCTGCCTTTTGATTTGATTGATCAATTTTTTTCTTTTCTTCCTCTGGCATGGCCTAGCACATTAAGGCGTGCGCTTCATAATCTGAGGGTCGCGGGTTCAAGCCCGAGTCGCGCCAAAACATGCTCGCCCTCCCAGCCGTGGGGGTGTTATAATGTGACGGTCAATCCCACTATACGTTGGTAAAAGAGTAGCCCAAGAGTTGGCGGTGGGTGGTGATGACTAGCTGCCTTCCCTCTAGTCTTACACTGCTAAATGTAGGGATGGCTAGCACAGATAGCCCTCGAGTTGCTTTGTGCAAAATTCCAAAAAAACAAACAAACAAACTTTTCTTCCTCATAGGCTTCATTACACAAGTCCTCTCATCAGATTTGAAACTTTGCACATTTTCCATTTTCTTGTCTTCATTGTCCAATGGAGGCGATTTTAACAGTTGGGCATGTGGACCATTATCTTCATTATTTTGTGCTTTCTTTTTTGTCATGGTTTTGTCTATCACTTGTGATCATTCTTCAGACTTCATTATAATTCGTACTAGTGTTTGTTTATACTTTTGTTCTTTCAGGAGCCTTTCTCTAATTCTTTATCATATGGATTCTGCTCAGATGTGAGTGGTACCTGACCAGGTATTAAGCTCCAAATCTGCACTGTCCAGCTGTGTGGACTTGCACTTCATCTTCCATGCTCACTGTTGAGGTGGAGTGTTCAACATACAGAAAGTGAATAACCTCAAGATAACTTTATCCTCATATCAGACCATATCAACTCTTTACTGTGTGGGTAAAACAGAAGAGGATTGTTGCTCATCCTTGCCACTGCTGGAGAGAATAACTTTGTGGTCTGCTTATTAAAATAAGGTTTCATTGTAATTTATTGCACTGTACCCAGTGATTTTCCACGAGATTGTACAATGCATTGTCACCCTTTCTTCAAGTGGAGTATGCAAGTCTTTACTACTTAGGTGATTGACCGTGAAGGCACCCTGCTGAACAAGTTCCATGCAATAACCATTCAATTACAGAGTAGGACAGTGGTGTTCTGTGGATGTAGATGTAATATTCTATCATCTTCTGCCTGAAATAACTAATGCAGTAGTGAGATGTAATAATGCAGTTATCTCCATGTGGGACCCTTCATCCTACTTTGGGTTTACAGTGAACCAATCACTGTAAGTCTTCGCACAGGATTTGGGTTCTCTATCTTCTTCCCTCAATTTCTTTTGTCTGTGTTGTGGATCATAGTGGTGGTATGTGGGATTGTTACAGCTCTCTCTTTACTTGTGTATCTTTTGTCCTCTGATTACATGAATGTTATTGCCAGTTGGATGCTTGGGGTCTGTTCTGCAGTTGAAGTTGATTACATGCCAGTAACTTTTGTTACTGGAGCTAATCCTTGTTTCATACCTGGGAATCGGTGATTCTTACTCCTTGGATCTTGAGTTTGAAATGAGGACATTATGATTCTTATTCTACCCTCATGTGGAATATGATACTTCACAAGGTAGTTTTGGATGTAGTTGACTTACTAAGTATGGTCAGCTGTGCCCTAGTCAGTGTGGGATACTAGCTAATTTCCTTTGAGGTGTATTCTTGTATATGGCAAGGAATTTCTCTAAGGAGATCCTGTAGTTTTATTTTGTTTTGTTTAGGATCTGTACATCCACCTAAGTATTTGTTGTGCATGGCAACCTGTGAAAGATAGGATTCTGGTGGTTGAGTGGTGTCTAGGATACTGCAACACACCCTTTTGGTCTTGAATTTTTGGAAATGGGTAGTCTTGGTGGTCTCCCCAGGGTCAGTTGGCTGGATCTGTTGGGACTAGGTTAACTGAGTACCAGTGCTTGGCATTTTCAGTGGATTTTATGAACATTGTATCTGATGCTAGTGTTTGGGTATAGTGTTCATGGTGTTGCTTTGGTGTCCTTGTTTGGAATTGTAGTGTCTTGTAGGAATTTGTGGTGGGTGGGTTCAGTTGGCTCTGAATATTTTTTCTTGTATTATAGATCCCCCCCAAAGTCCTAAGTATAAACAACAACAACAACAACAAAAAAAAACAATGGGTGAGTGACAATGTCTAGAACAATGAACAGCAGTCTCTGCTGCATTCTGCATCTGCACTTTGTTGTATTATAATGCATTTTTTGCCAGACAAATATTTAAGGCAAATGTCTTATTTTTATTTATGATTGGAGGGGCTTGCTGGCTTTCCAAAGTCAGTCAAGAAGTTAGATTCTGGAGGTGTCCTGGTGGAAACGTATACAAAAACAAACAGTAAACTCTGGAATTTAAAAACCAGTGAGAATATACGTATAGGTTACTCCTCATGCTGCTTTGAATTCCTTCCAAAGAGTGATCATTGAGAGATTTGAAGAACATCCCCAAGTCTGAGATTTTTGTGGTTTCTCCAGCCAAGGTGTTTCTGCAGTGCACTGTATCTCCTCTTGCAGGGATGGCTTTATGCTGTCAACCAATGTTAATTAAGAAAGATGGCATGGTTGTAAACAGAAGGGTTCTCTGCCCAGTTCTTCTCTACATAAATAAAAATGGCCACTTTGATATAGAAACTGTTGAAGTTTACATCCTAATCTGGATGACATTAAGGGCTTGGTTGATTCACATTGTCCTATGTCCTTCCTTACAGAAAATATTCCTGAAACCTGTCAATACAGTCATTTTTCAGCAGTTTTGTATATTGGAATGACAGGTTGTGTGATGAATGAGTGCATTTGAAGGGTGGATGCTGGTTGACCAACACACTCATCCTGCCTATGCTTCTTGATGCATCCTTGGAGACCATAACCATCCATGCTTCCTTGGGTCATACCATCACTGTTTGTTCTCTAATTGTCTCCTGGAGAGATTCACAATCAGACTTTAATGCTCTTGCAAAACAGTTACCATCTTCTCAATTTATACTGGGAGACTAATGGACACAATCCCTTCTGGGTTGGTGTTGATATTATTGGGCAGGTTTGTTCTGTGGAGGGTATGCTTTTCAATTGCAACCTTTCTCTTTTCAGTACTGGTTCCTTTACTTATTTTCATGCACTTTTATCTTTTGCTGATATTCATTTGTCTGTTTGCCTTCAGTTTTCTCTCGTTTCCTTTGGAGGATAAACAGTGCCCCACAGGGCAATGATGATTTTTCCTTTAGTTTTGAAGGAGACTGGCTGAGATTGACACTTGACACAAGTGCTGTGGTGGATGTTGGATCTGGCTGACTGGCACTATTTCATCTCTTTCTTGGATGTCAGTCCTACTGTCATTAGTCTACCATCTATTAATGATTGCATAGAAGTGGTAACTGATTGAATTGTTCAAACAATTAATCAGTGATGTTGAGAAAACCCACTTGTAGAGAAATATATATGTAAAAACAATTGTTCATTTTGTACCTAAAAGTGATGCATTTCTCATGGTATCCTTGTTCATGGAAGCTCAGAAATAGGTCCAGAATAGCTTTCACAGATATCCCACTCTTTCAAGCCACATTGATTTCCAGTGGACTGGAATCTCTTCTACCACCAGTTCCAGAATCATATGGCTCAAAATTTAGAAGGTCAATGGGATTTATGCTTCACATCCACTTTCTATCTTATTCCTTGGTGACCAGGAAGTTGCTGATATACAAATTATCACTGCTTCTCTAGGGAAGAATTTTGTTTATTTATCCAGCACCTCTCTTCCCCTGCTTTCATGGCCATAAAGTCTTGGGAAGAGTGATAGCTTTTTTTCTTTTGGGCCTATTGTCCCTACGACTATAATCACCCCTTTATTCTGGTAGAACTCGAGCTGATACTATCACTATGGCAGCACATTGGTTGGATTTGATAATCATTATGAGATGGTGCACAATCTCTCTTATGCCTCTGCCTGTTCTTCTGGTTCTTTTTAACTGGATCTGGTAGAATGTTTTTTCTTTACACTTGGAACAAGACTTGTCCTTTTTCTAATGCTTTATCTTCCATTTGTTTTGACTAGCTGTCATCGTAAGATCTTGGAGAGGATGGTTAATGTTCATCTTGTTTGGATCCTTAAACCAAAAAACCTCCTCTGACCCACCCAATGTAGATTCTGTCTACACTGCTTCACCATAGACCATCTTATTCGACGTGAGACATTGATCGTGGAAGCCTTCCTTATGAGAGAACATTGTTTGTCTTTGATCTTGAGACAGCTTATAACACTACATGGAGGCATTGCATTTTGCCTGACTCCCATTCATGTAGGCTGTGTGACCACTTGCCCCTTTTTTTATTCATCTTTTATTTGAGAGATGATTCCAATTTTGTAGGTTTCCCATTCTTTCTCAAAGGAACTCCGAGCCTCTCAAGGTTATCTTGAGTAAAACACTTTTCAGTATTAAGATTAGTGCTATCATAACACTCCTACTGTTGGAGGCCAGGTATGGCCAGGTGGTTAAATCATTAAACTTGTATTCTGAGGGCTACGGGTTCAAAAATCTCACTCCAAATGTGCTCGTCCTTTCAATCGTGAGATGGGATATTATAATGTACTGGTTAATCCCACTATACATTGGTAAAAGAGTAGTCCCAGGGTTGATAGTAAGAGTAGTCCCAGGGTTGATAGTAGGTGGTGATGATAGCTGCCTTTCCTCTAGCCTTGCTCTGCTAAATTAGGGATGGTTTGTGCAGATAGCCCATGTGTAGCTTTGTGAAAAATTCAAAACAAAACAAATGAACCTACTGTTGGAATTTGGTTTTATGTTGATGACTTGCAAATCTCTTGTTGATAATTGAGTATGACTTTATTCAAAGGTAACTTTATATTG
This sequence comes from Tachypleus tridentatus, assembly GCF_004210375.1. NCBI lineage: Eukaryota > Metazoa > Arthropoda > Merostomata > Xiphosura > Limulidae > Tachypleus > Tachypleus tridentatus. The sequence goes on along the minus strand of NC_134827.1, from coordinate 91,235,829 downwards.
CTCTCAATCGCTTGTCAAAGAAGACCAGAGCAAACAGTTTTACTTTTTCTTTATCCAAACTCTTTGCATCCATTTTTGCCACTAATAGGGTTTACATCTAATTCTGAGCTGTCTTGGTGATGTTCTTCCTGTGGTCTCTGAGGCAAAGTTATTGGGACTTATCTTTGACTATCTTTCATTTCTCACTTAAATCAGCTACATGTCAAATGTACTAGGGCACTGAATGTCTTCTGTCTTATTTGCTTCTTGGCAAGCAATTCAATGTTCTATGCATTTGATCCAAACTGGACTATAGGTCTTGTTTGTGGTTTTGCCAGGATCTTAGCAATGAGAGATGCTGAACTTCATGCACCAGCTAGGACTTCAGCTCTGCACAGGGGCACTTCAATCTAGACTTCATACACTGAGATTCATGAACATCCTCTTCACTTCTGCAATTTGAAACTTTCTTTGTAGTATGCTTCTAAATTTTGATTCTTATCACAGCATCCTTCCTCTGGGCTGTTCTATTTTGGAATAGATGATCTGCCATTCTTACTTTTGGGCTCAGTATCTTGGTGCAGCTGGATGAATTGAGTCTGTTTTTGGATAACATTGTTCTCTCTCCTGATTAGCCCATCCTGTCATTGCTAATTAACATCTCTGACCTTTTTTTGAGTCACATGAAGAAGGTCCAACTTCCAATCAGGAAGTTCCATCTTCTCTTTGCCAAACATCTTTTGAATTATCTCTCTACTCGCACTTATGACTGTAGGTTCTGCCATATTTTGTTTTGTCTTGATGGTTGGTCATAGGGATTCCCTCTACAGTTTGTGGTCACTGACCAGTTGTATGCCATTTCTTTTTGTCTTGGATCATGTAGAACTCATGCAGTACACAAAATATACTATTTACACTGACTTTATCTTTGGCTTTGGAATTGTTTCACATTAGTTCTAATCGTGTTCTCAGTGATGTTCAAAACAATGGGCTCATTTTTCTTTATCTCCTGTTTCTGTCCAGGTTTTCTCTAAATGATCATGTCAGTTTTTGTTAGAACAAGCATGCTGATGTTGCAGCTAACTTCATCTGTTCTGATGCTATCACTGCTGTGTCTGTCCTGTGTATGGATTTTACAGTTCTATATTCTAGGCTTGGCTTTGTGCCAGTTGGTAGTTAGTTTGGTAAAAGCAGCATAACTAACTTTACCTGACTATATTTTCTTTTGCTCTTTGGCTGTCTCATTTCTGTAAGGATCAGAAGAAGGAAGATGTCCTGGCTAGGCTATGCATTTTTCACATTTTTAAACTTGTTGGGTTCTTTTATCTGGGATTGATCTACCAGTGTGTGACCTTTGTGACACTCAAGTCATAATGACAGAGGGAAGGCACCATTTTGCAACATGTCTTTTCTACATGCTTACTCCTGATGTTGTACAGTGTCATAGGCAGTGGTGACACTGTTTAACTTAATTGTTTTAAATATTTATTAGTCATTGGCCATGTTTCTGTTTAAGTGATTTGTGTGCTTTGTTTAGTTTTTCTTTACAAAGTTCAAATCAGTAGTAGTTTAGTAGAGTGTAAGTGTCACATGAGCATGTAATGTTTGTATTGGTGAGATGAAACATGATAATTTGCACAAGACATGCTGAAATCTTGCAATGCCAGTAGGGGGTAAGGAGGGCTTGTGGTATGTGTAAAGAAAGCTTGCACTGAATGGGAATTGGTAATCATGTGAATATCTTTTGGAAACAAATTTTCAGTATCAGAAAATTATATCTGAAGTTTATGCTGGAAATTATACAAAAAACTTCTGGATCTACAGAGGAATACAGTGTATATTGTGTTATTTAACTGTTTGTGTGCTGTTATCATTGGTGGGGCTCTTATTGTTTTCTACCAATTAATTTAGTTCTTTGTATGTTAACCCTTTCACTACAGACTTGGTATAATATACACAAGTTCATCTACATGTTAAGTATTTACACTATAACACTTGATACAGCATGTATATCTTCACAAAATTTGGTAGACTTTTAGTAAAGGCTAAAGGTATTGTATACAAAAAATCAGATTTTTCTTAATGAAATATTTTTTACTAAAGATTTGTTTGCGAAAATAGTGTTTCATCTAGTCTGAGTGTAAAGTGACTTCATGATATGATTGAAAAAATTGTTTTTTGTCCCAAAAACCTCAAATATTATGTAATTTCTAAAACCTCCTCAATAAATTTCAAGTTTGTTTTTAGTAAGATTTATATTTTATTTTATATACTCTAACTTTGTGGGATCTGTCATTTGACCACTCTTGCAGACATCATAAAAGAAAAAAAAAAGTTAGGAAATGAATATAAATTGTTCTTTTTGTGCTAGAATGACTACATGTAACATTAAAATACAAATGTTTAAGTAGCCTAAATCTTATAATACATGTTTGTTCATATATATTTTATTATATTGATCTTCCCGTAATCTGAGGGTCATAGGTTCGAATTCCCGTTGCACTGAACATGCTTGCCCTTTTAGCCGTGGGGGTGCTATATGTGATGGTCAATCCCACTATTCATTGGCTAAAGTAACCCAAGAGTTGGTGGTGGGTGGTGATGTGATGACTAGCTGCTTTTCCTCTAGTCTTACACTGTTATATTAGGGACGGCTAGTGCAGATAGCCCTTGTGTAGCTTTGTACAAAATTTGAAAAACAATTCAAAAAATATATTGACCTTCTATTAATATCTAGCTAGCAATTATATGACTTGCATTGACATGACGTATGCGAGTTGTGTCCAGTAATATGAAACTGACATATAGTCTTCTGTCTTTGCTGTGTTTTAGTGGACTAGTATTTTGTAATATTTAGTCACATTTAAGTTATTATATATGTATATAGATTATTACTATTTAGAAATAAATTATTAAACTTGTTTTTCTTAAAATACAGAACAATAAATCAAGAAGGAAAGCAAACAATTCTTTTTGCTATGACATTTGTACTTAGTTGTTGCTGAGCCTTTTAAAATTTTGTATGTGGAGGATAAACAATTTTTTAGGTTTTGTATACAAGCTGAATAACCAAAAAAAGTCATTAATTACACTAGTACCATAGAAATCCACTAATTTATTAAGCACAGTAACTAAAATGTATTTAGATTTAAAAATATATGCAACTTCAAGCAGACAAGACACAATATACCTCATTGAAATCTTGGTGCAATAAACATGGTAGCCTTTTCACAGATTAAAATGTTTGAGAAAATAATTTGTACGAAATTATAGACTTAGTATTTTGACATCACAAACATCTAATTTTAAACATTGCTGCATTCATTGTACTGTATTCAGGTGTGTCCATGTAACATTTACTTTTAAACTAAGAACTCCTATATAATAGTTTGAATTATCTGCAATTTGATTTGAAATTTATTGACATGCAAGTCAATAAATGTGATGACATGGCCTTTGACCTGTGACCCATCATGAAAGGATTAAAACTTGTAACAGTTAGCGCAAGTGATTGTCTGAACAAATTAGATAAAATCACTTATTTTCTATATGATACACTGGGAATCTTGGCAGTAATTAGTGAAATTAATTGCAATATTAATGGTATTTTGTTGACATTTTTGTGCACCTTGATTATAAGTAGCCCAAAATTATGAACCTACAGGCAGTTTGGTGCATAACTAGTTTTGAGAATTTAATAGATCTCATTGGTAATTCTAGAGTTCATTAAGTGATATTTGTAGGAATAAATTACATGGTATGCAGTAAGATGCTGTTTTTTAAAGGATTTTTCAAAATATTACTTCCATAATAGGGCTTCGAAATCCTATAATCGTGGTCAGTATTCCTATAGTCCAGAGCCAAGGTCTAGGTTTTTTGATCAAAGAGACATTTCCTTTATGCAACAACCTCAGCCAGCTTCAGCATCTCTTCTGAGAACTGGGTTCACTTACGTTCCATATACCTTGACCTCTCACAATCCTTATGGATTTGGCATGGACATTCAAGAATTTTTTACCTTTCCTAAACAACCTGATAGTCATCTGCATAACTTTTACTCTCAGTACAATACCCATAATCGTCAAGGGTCTTCTGCTGTTACTGGTTTCAAAGGAGTTACTCGGTCAACTAGTTCTTTATCAAACAAAGATTGCAGTGAACAGGAATCTTTCAGCCCAGTTAGTTATACCCTGGAGCCTAGGGTGAAGAATGCTGGAGCACAATCACAAAGGTAAAATGTAACTTCTATTGTACCAAAAATTTGCCATTTGATGATAAATTAATGTGTTTTGGTATTGATCTCCACCTTAAGGGCCTGACTTTGTGCTTTGGTTGACATTTCTCTTGTCAAAAAAGTCTGTTTAAAATATTTGATGAAAACAACTTAAAGTAGTTCGGGAATAAGAATGAATTCAAGACTGTGGGGTCATTAGCTAAACATGATTGCTGTGGGCTTAATCCAGGGTGTGAGTATGTGTTGTGTAAAAATGGGCTTGGAAATGGAACCATGAATCCTAGTATGACCCCAAAAAGGTCTTGAGGTTTGGGTTTTGTTAAGTTTTATAAACTATGGGGTAGCTTCTAAAATTAAATATGGTATATTGACTGTTTTGTTTAATTGAACAAAATTATGAAGTTTAATTTATTTTTATAAAAATATATTTTAAGTAATCTGCTAGATCATTTGCTTTTAATTAATCTGTGTGAGAAACAGATTAAGTTTCAGCATCATATCCTACCCAAACTCCATTGGTTTCTTGTGTGTATGAAAATGTAACTAGTATTTATAAGTTTAAAATTTTTAAAGTTGTTTGAAGGAATATTAAGTGAAGATGCTGAAATTCATTATTTTTATATAGAACACAAAATACTACCCAGCAATCTTGTAATTATATAATTTAATATTAATAAGATAAAGGATAGCTCGTCACTTTAAGGAAAAAAATCTGGATTTAGAAAATTAAAACAAGATAAATTATCTTAAGATGTAATAAGTTTTTCATTTTATTAGACTTGAAGAAGAGCATCATTTAAACAAGTGTGAACCAATTGGATGACTGTTACTTTTATCTTCATCAGCTTAGTCTTTCTGTACATACACACAGACAGAGTTAGTATTAAACAAGTGGACATGAAGTTTTGATGTTGAATATACCATCATCATTAAGCACAACTTAGCCCTGCTTTTGCTGAGGATTTATTGCATCATAAACTTTACTAAAGAGGAATATGTTTAATCAGTATACTTCATTAATTATACAGTGGAATAAAATTTCCCTTTACAGAAGTTGGGCTGGACAAAAAAAGAAAGAGGAATTTAATCAAAAAGTGGTGAGTTGTTTCTTAGTTTGTTCAAGGATTGTTTTTGAAGTTGGTCATAATTTAGATTTGTTATTTAAATAAAGGTCAGTTTATTTATATAATTTCATATAAACTGATATTTGTCATTTTAATGTTTAATGTTTGTATCTTAAACTTAAGAATTAAGTTAAACTACTGCAAATTGTACCAACTAAGAGGCTAATCCTTCCATTGTATGTTTGATTGTAGTTAATATCCATGAATAAAAACAACCATCAACTAAAAAATTAAAAATTTTTTATGTTTTTATAAAAATAAAAGGCACTAAAATTTAATAGTAATCTTTTTTATTAAGTATTTTAAAGGAAAAATAGGTTTTATATACTTATGTGAGTGATAAGTGCTGTAATTCTTTGATCTTAATATCAGATTGATTTGTGAAAAACTTCTAAAGTAAACAAACCTCAAAGTAAATGCAAGAAATTGGAAAATTAAAAAAAATTGAATAAGTATAGTGAACGCTTACCATTAATCATAGCCTCAAATATAAATTTTGTATTCAAGTATTGAGAACTATTAAATACTCTAACAATTAAAACTTCACATAATCACTGTTGAAGATGATGATTGTAACATTTTTGTTTTCAGTCTCAGTGTTGTGTATAGGACACTTTTCTGTGAAGCCCATTACTGATAGATTAGGAAGTTTTTGTATGATTACTGGTGTTTTAGAATTTTTTATATTTAGTGAAGTTTGTTTTTTGTATTAGTTAAAATCAATGCTGTTTTTTAATTTTGAAACTCCTATCTGAGGTTATTTTGAACCATATAATACTTGCTTCTTGATACTGATTCATTTATTTTTGTATTATTTAAGGTCTCCAAAACCAATACAAAAAATGAAAGTGATTTTTATTCAAAATAGTTTACCAAAGTATAATGCGTGATGATGAAAAAACCCACTTGTAGAAAAATATATGTAAAAGCAGCTGGTATGTGGTCAACTATTGGTCAGTTACTTTTCTTTCTTTGTGAACCTGACAATGACCAAAGAAGGTCGAAACATTGTTTGCTATTCTACATAGCACTTTATCTTCGCATACCAGCTGTTTTTACATGTACAATTATCAATGTATACCTATTTTGAGAAAAGAAACTGTTCTATTTTATGTAAACTTGGCAAGAAACCTAGATATTTCAACATAAAACCAAAAGTATTTGTATATGATCAGAAACAGGTTAAGTATACAAAATATTTTAGTAATGGTTAAAGTTTCAACATAAGTTAGTAATTAGAATGATGCTCAACACCATCAATCTTAGAATAATTCTGTTTTTGTCTACACTGCAAATGTGCATGCATCTATCTGATTGCCCATGTGCCCTTCAACAAATTAAAAAAAAAGGTGAATGTAAATATACTTTAGTCGGTATTTTGTACAACAACATTAAAAGCATATAAAAGTTTTTAAAAATGTATGTTAGGTTTTACAGCTATATTGAGTTTTCTCGTAGTTGTTATGGTTGAGAGATTGCTGTCTTAGTTTGTCTATTCATGTCATTAACTGCATTTATAGCAGCAATTTCTCTTTGTCAAAAACTTTTCTGAACTACTGTATAATTTCTATATATTGGTATTTGGTATTCACTAAAATATATTGTTTCATTGTGAAACTTCACTATATATATTTCCCCTTTAAATTTATTTGGGCTAGAATTTAGAACCAAACTGTCATATTTTCTACAAACCTTAATTTTGTCATGGTAGAGAGATCTACTAGTAGTTTAACTAATCGGATCTGTCTTCCAGATGTTGACAGTTAAGTCAATGTACAATAAAGACAGGCACAAGATTGTTTTCAGTATTGTAGATGGCTTGTATGAATCTAGCTGAAGGAACTGATATAGGAGATATTTCATTTATCGGGATAATATTTTAGTATTTGTTATAGTTTTGTAGACCATCAGTGGATCTTTTGCATTTATGCCAACACATGGCATTAGTCTTTCTGTTTGTATTCATTCTTTGCACTTGTTAACTTGTCTCAATGATTAGTGAGAATATGTTACTGCAGTACCAATGAAAAATTTCTTATTTTAATAGAAATATTGTCTGACAAGTGCTCTTGCAAACACTCGGAAGTGTTTTGGGACTTGTAGATCTGAGATACCTGAGAAACTGTTGTATTTTGCAGATATCTATAATAATATATGTATGGTGTAGATGCATACTTTATTCTGTGGATATATCCATGCTGTTACATACAAAACTGTTACATGAATAGCATAATTTATCAATGGGTGTTGCATTACATAAATGACTTGGAGTATTTAGTGAGCAGAACTGCCAGGCAGTGTTTGATCAGGAAGTTAGTATGTTGAAATTTGAATTTAAATGTAATTAATAATTTACAAATCAAGGAAGGTATACTATTTTTTTTATTCAATTCTGGTGATAAGACTGATATTTAAAACTAAAATGTTTTAAAGCTTGTGGATTTTGTGGTAGTAATGAGGTCAGCTTATGCTACATTAAAGGAAAGTATTTTGCTTTTTGATGTTCATTAATATCAGTTGAGTGTATTAAGTTTGACAGAACATTTTTTTAATGGGTAAAGTGTCAAGAAAGTGATTTTGGATAGCCATACTAAATCTGTTGGTTTTAATTTTGTATATTTATTCTGAATATATTTCCTATGATTGTAGTTTTACTAAATATTTTCATGAGGGGTGCCAGTAGAATTAAATGTGAAATAATATTGAAGAGGGTTAATACATATTAGTGTTATTTTGACTAAAGATGTTGCAGAATAATAATGACAATACCACCTACATTTGACCCTTATCATGAACCATGGTAGTGGTTCATAATAGGGATTGCTCATTTCTTGTGTGTTATTTAATATTCTTTAAACCTACAGCAAAAGATGACTGAATACTTTAATAAA